>NC_063436.1:9651324-9809288 GCF_020379485.1 Brassica napus | reverse complement strand
CCGTTGGAACTTTTCGAGCCGCCGTGAATGCGTCATCTTGACCCCGAGGCTTGACCGGGTAGACGAAGATGGTCCGTGTTTCTCAGAGGGAGACGAGAAGGAGGAGAGGCGGCGGTGGTTACATGGCTGAATCTGAAACCTTAGAGGTGTGTGGGAGGAGTACCGGGAAGGAAGAACGCGGCGTGAGGAACGGCTAATATGCGCAGGGTGAGAGAAGGATGCGAGGGGAGGTAACGTGCGCCGTGAAGTGACATCGACGATTAACGAAGCGAGGCTGGATCTGAGCATGGCCAGAGGTTTGATTTGGGTTCTGTCTGTTTGAGAAAATTGTCGGAAGAAACCTGGAAAAGGTTAAAATCGGAGAAGATGAAGTTAAATAGATTCAGAAGAAAGTGACGTGGATTCATAAAGGTTAATGTGACTTTTATCATCGGAACTTCACAGTGGACTTTCTAATTTAATGAGGCCCACACGAAATATTAACTAGCCTAAAAGCCCAAAACAGGAGACAAGTTCAGTTATATATATATAGAAACCTTTTAAAATTTATAGTATTTGAACAATATAAATAGTATTAAGGGTGTATTGGAAATGTGATTAAAATTTAATACATTGTAAAAATATTCAAATAATTATATAGGCTTCAAATCCTCAAATAAAATTCTTAAATCAAATTAAAATTTGATCTTGGATTTTGTTTTTAGAAAAGAAATGTCATGTTTTTGATTTTAGAAGAAGAAGAACAACAACTTTTTTCTTTGAAAACGATATAAAATTTGGTTTAATTGTAACCATAAAAAGAACACGTTGTTTGGTATAATTGAATCCAATTTTTTTCATTACTTATATATAGTTTTCTTCTTCCACCAGAATTTTCCTAGGAAATAAAATATTTGCTGGATGTAAATAAAATAATTTTAAGTTCTATTTACAACAGTCAAAAATTATGCTTACACTATTTTTATACAAAACAAACAAGTGTGGTTCACCATCCAATTCGTAAAACCAACAAAATATCCAAAGGTTACGGCTAACCAAACTCATTAACACTCTTTATTTAGCATATACAAATTCACACTATAAATCGCACGAGTTTTCATTAGCAAAAAAAGCAAATTAACCAAAGCAAAATGGTTATATCCAAGAAAACAATTGTTCTAGCATTAGCTCTTGTAGCCATTATGTGTATCGTCATGACCACAACTGAAGCCACACACACAGGGAGCGGACATAAGGACAAAGATCACCACCACAAGAGTTGTGTCTCGGGAACATGCAAGACAGGTGGTGATGATGAACCATTTAACCCGGGTTGTGAACCTGGTAGTGGTAGAAGATGTCGCGCGGGTTGAGATTAAGAGATTTTCTCTCTGCGAAATAAATAAGAATTAAATTTTCTACTTCTAAAACTACTAAATACATAATAATTGTAACTAATATTTATAAAAATAATTTGTTTACGTAATAGCTAGCGGATATTAGTATTGTAAGCTTATATCGGCTAACTTGGTATTAAAATGTTTGTATAGTTATACCAGCCATTTTGTTATAATATGGCTTTGCATGTAATAAATTCATATATATATTTATATATATATGATGTTTTTGTTGTATTCATCTTTCTTCTTTTTCGGTCAAAGGTAAAAGAGCTTTAAGGTGTATTTCATGAGAGATTGACATGAACTTCATACACTTAGTATTGCTTTTTCATATCTATATATATTTTTGGGTCAAACTAGGGTTGGAACTTATTATATACATATAAATATATTTATAAATATTATATAAATATTTAATTTATGTATTATTATAGAATTTTAGTATTTAGAAAAATATATATTCTTAATTATTTTTACGGATCGGATCCAAATATCCGAAGAGTATAATATATACATGGATATCTGAAATCCGTAAGCCACGAGAACCGATCCAAATATTAATCCACGGATCCGATGGATTCGAATCTCCTAAATTTTCTAGATGTCCGGATCCATCAGTCAAACTATGTTAATCATATATATATATATATATATATATGATCCTGGTTTTTTATACATAAAAGGTATATTATATCTCAATCAGTACAAAGCACATACGATTGGTTTAACATAGTGAATAATCATGTGATTCCAATTCGTAGTAAATTGATAACAATGTGGTTCACGAACGGAGGCGGTCGTCGGTTAGAGTGTATATATAAGCGATATAAAAATTATTATAGAGTACCATAATTTTGATACGGGTCTGAAACACGTAAACGTTTTTAAAAATTTGATTAAAAGAACAATATTTTGTACCAAGGATAAGACTATCTTCAATCCCACTTCATATTTTATTTTAAAATAAAGTAGAAAATAGAATAATTAACAAACAAAAAATTTTATTCTATAAATAAAGTAATATTTGTTTATTTGTTTATTGGTCCATTTCACATTTCATTTTGTAGTGAAATATAGAATGGGATTGAAAATGCTCTAAATGATACCAAACTCAAATACATATGAACATGTGAAACATTGCAAGCTCACACCGTCAAAGTAAAAGTACCAAACTTTTTCTCTGCCATGAAAATATGAACAAATATGTTGAACAATGAAGTACCTCGGCAAAGTATTTATAAAAGTTACAAAGCACTATTTTAAAGCAATACTTTTCATTAAGTATTTATTATGCAATTTAATCTAAAGTGGTAATTTTTTTTTGTTATAACTATCCATACAATAGAAAACACATACAAAAATGATCATGATGAATTCAAATTTACGTTTGGTTCAACATCCTCGATATATTAAAAAAGAAGCATTAAAATATTTTTAAAAAATATGTTGGTCCACAAAATATATATTATATATTTCTCATTAAATTAACAATAAATTAATTAATAATCCATAATTAATACTTTCCATTCTTTTATAAAATAAAATTACAGAATTATCAAAAGTGAATATAATATATATTTGATAATTAATAATTTTAATAGTCAAGATTTGATAACAATTTGCATATCCTCCATTATTTTTTGTTTAATGTTATATTACTAAAATAAATTAAACAATCATGTTAATCATATAATAAAAGTTAGATTTTTTTGTATATGTTATATTCTGAATTTAAGAAAAACGACTATAAATTAGGAAAATTGTTAAAAGTTTCACGCCGAATTTTTTGTGATCTATAGTTTAAATTTTTGTTATAAGAAGATTTCAAATGATTATAAAACCATCAAAAAGAACAAAAGATATATAAATTAGATTAATATATATATATATATATATATATATATTATATAATATATATAGTATATACAATATAAAAATACATAAATATTTTAATTTAAAAATTTGCATTGAACAAGTAATGAAAACTTAATATTTTAATTTTGAAATTTACGTTGAATTTCAAGAAAGATTATATATTATTAAAATATTTAAACTCCCACACTAAAAGTTTTGTTATTAATGATTTAAAATTTTTGTTAAAAAATATAAATGATCATAAAATCATATTATTAGGAAGTTTCATTTAATAGATAGTCATATTAAAAATATACTATATGTATATGTTAATATTATTTAAATTTAATTACATACAATACAAAATAGAGAAAATCATTGTTTGAATTTACATACCAAAATGATTGTAAATAAACAAAAGTGATTTCTTTAATATATGTATTTGTGTCAATTCAAATATACACATAACATTTAATAGTTTTCAGTTATTAAATATATATTTATTAATTTGTTTCATAATATGTATAAAATGTTAAATAAATAATAATAATAAAAATAATATGTATATAAAATGTTCATTCCATGCAAGGCGCGCGATAGTAGTTAATGATCATGATGAATTCAAATTTTAAAAATAATAAAGTATTTATTATGAAATTTAATCCAAAGTGGTGAAATTTTTTTTTTTGTAACTATCCACACAATAGAAAACACATACAAAAATGATCATGATGAATTCAAATTGTACGATTGATTCAACATAATTAATAATCATGTGATTCTAGTTTGAAAGTAAACTGATAACAATGTGATTTATGAATGGAAAATGTCATCGGTTAGAATGAATAAGTGATATAAAAATACGATTATAGAGTGCCTATATTCAATTTTATGGGTCCGAAGTAAACCTTTTAAGAAAATTTAAATTTTTTTTTTTTTTGTGCACCAGAAAATTTAAATTTTAAAAAACAATTTTTTGTTTTATTAACCTGAGGTGCAGCTATGGATAGACCATGGATAGACCCTTTCTCTCTGTGTATTCAAATGATAAGTGATGTCAAACTTGTATACACATGAACATGTAAAACATTTTAAGCTCACACCGTCAAAGTAACGGACTTTTGCTCTGCCATGAAAATGCGAACACATATATATGTTAATAATTAAGTGCGTTGGCAGTTTCACCACCTGCGAATGAAGTTAGAAACAGAAGAAAACCTAATCTTACAAGAATATTTAGTGATGCTATTTATTTTAGTGTTGTGAATATTCCTTTTTATTAGAATTGTTATTAATTTGCAATACTAATATTTTAGTATTGTGAATATTTTTTTTATTAGAATTTAATTATATTTAATAAATGAATATTTTTGGATTGGGGTCAACTTTAAGTATTTAACTAAAAATTAAATAAATTCTAAAATTTTATGCGGTCAGTCCACCCCCTCCTTATACACTGCTTATGCCACTGATTAAGTGTTTGTATTGCTGTTTTTACTAAGTTCGCTCATCTAAAAACATCAACTATTGTGATGGTTGTTCGCTCCCTAAATATATTACATCTACATATATATCGTTAAAATGATGTCATATTAAAATATGCCGGGGGAAGTGGTAGTTAAGTGGCATTGCCGTTTGAGTTTTGATAATGCTCATAGTTGTCAATGGAAAATAGTTGTCAAAGGAAAGACAAATGAAGTATTAATTAAAAGAAAAGAAGAAGAAAAATTGATATTGAACAATCCATAGTGGACCAGAATCAACAAAGTTATGCTATATATGAAAAAACATTTTTATTTGAAAAACAATACATTATTTGGACTAATTGAGAAAATACCACTTATTTGATCTAACAAAATCCGAAGTCCAAATCTCTCATTTATTTATAAATAGTTTTTTACCTCCACAAAAATGTGCTGAGAAAATAAAAATCTCTTGAATGGAAGTATTTTTAAAAACAATTTTAATTTATATCGACAAATATGATTTCACTATTTTTATACATAACTAAATAAGTGTGGTTGGCCATCCAATGCGTAAAACCAACAAATATAAAAGATTACGGCTAATCAAACCCATTATAAACATTTTCAATTTAGCAAATAAAAATTTCCACTATAAAACAGTATGAATGTTCATTAGAAAACAATAAACTATCCTAAATAAATATTAAAAAGATTCATCCTAAACAAAATGGTTATATCCAAGAAAACAATTGTTAAATCACTGGCTCTTGTAGCCATTATATGTATTGTTATGAGCACAGCTGAAGCTACAAATATAGGGAATGGAGCTATGGGCACAGACCGCAAGGGTTGTGCCCCGGGAGCATGTGAAGGTCAGGCTAACCCATACACACCAGGTTGTGAAAATGGCGAAAAATGTCGTGGGGGTTGAGATTACGACATTAATTTCTTGTAAATGAAAAACTTGTGACCCGAATAATAATTGATTTTATAATTACTTCTGAAACTACCAAATACATAATTGTTGTTGTAACTATATTTCTGAGTATAATTTAAGCAGTAGCTACTTGATATTAGCATTGTAAGGTTATATCGGCTAACTTTGAATAAACATGTTCGTATATATATATATATATATATATATATTTTTTCGTATATATTTTCTATGGTGTAAATGTTTGTGTAGCTATACCAGCCATTTGTTACATGATATGGCTTTGTATGCAATAAGTTCATGTATATAAATGATGTTTCATTGTATAAAGCTTTTCGTTTTTTTATTAAAGATATATATGAGCCGGTTTTTAGCTTTTCTAGTTAAAAGTTAAGAGACACTTTCTTATATTCCGCTAAGAACCCACCCTTAGAGCATGTTTCGATTATCTAATATTCCGTTAAGAATCCACCCTAAGAACCTCTCCATTAAACATGCTCTAAGAACCCCCTCTAAAAACTCCATATTAATCACGCTAATGCTAATGTAACCATTAAAATAGTGAAATTCATTTTATCTAAGAATCTCACTCTAAGAACTCTCCATTAATCACGCTAATGCTAATCTTTTATATATTAAAAGAGAAACATTGTAATAAATGCATTAACACTATAATAGACACGTGTCAGCTTCACAATGATTTGATAATAAGTATGCTAACGCGTTCACACTATATTCATAAATGTGTTCACACTATGTACTTTGCATTTTTTTTTAATATAAAACTTACATATATGGTTCCAATAAAACTCTAGATTTTTCGGTTAGAATAAAAATAGATAATGAATCAAAAGCCAAACTATATATATATATATATTATTTTTATTGTTTACAGATAAAGTTGAGCAAAATATTCATACATTTTGATTCAATTCGTTATCCGTTTAGATTTGAACCAAAAAATCTGGATTTCCGTAACTTTACGAAACAAATCAAATACTAAAATACAATATCCAAAAAGAAGCAAATCACAAATACCAATATTTTTAGGAACATATATCTAATTCGATCTGTTATATGCATATATACATATATGTAAAGAATTATATATATACGTTATATATATTATACTTTATATCAGTTTTACAATATATTTTTTATAAATTAAATTTATTATATTAGGTACTAGAATGTTAAAAAGTTAAATAATGTTTTATTTAAATTATTTTTTAAATTTTATTTTATTTATGGATAAAATCGGATATTTTTTAAAATTCTAAAACATTTAGGATATCCGAGTCACCAAATATCTAGGTGGCTAAAGATCGAATGGACACGAATGCTTCCAAATACCCAAATATTCGATCTGTGCTCACTTCTATTTACGGATACAATTTTATTTTATTTATATGAAAAAATTGACTAATGTCAAGACCTTTTTTATTTTAAATTAATTTTAATTTTATTTTTCATGTATTATTTTGAACAAAAATGTCATTTAATATTAATTAACAATATCTTTATATATTTATTAACTATTTTTATATACTTTTTACATACACATATGTGTATACCTTGATGTGAGCACCTTGTAAGTAAATATTCACCACAACTAAAGTATCTAATTTTTTTTTAAAGTTAAAATATTTTTTGTTAATGCTTCTTTTGTAACCATTAAAATAGTGAAATTCACTTTATTGGTTTTTGTATTTGGGTCCCTTTATTCAATTACGATTACTAATTCAATGGGCTAGCAACCCGAAGAGATCGGGTCATCTTGACCCGATTTGGGATCCAATATCTCAATTCTCAATAGTAACCCTTCAACTCCGATTCGAAACTAAAACCGATCACTGGCCTCCAGATTTCTCCCGTGGTTTATCGATCCTGAACCCTAATGGATCATCATCAAGAGGACAGCGAGAAACAAGACGACGAGGTTTGATTTCGATCTCCCAGATTAGGGATTGGTCTTTGCTCCAGCAAATTGAATATACTCATCTCTCGTTTCCTTGTTGATCGCAGAAGGAAGCTCTTGCTCGTCTTGAGGAGATTAAGAAGTCAATCGAAGCTAAGATGGCTCTTCGTCAAAGCAATCTCAATCCTGAACGACCTGGTTTGTTTTTTTTTGCTAATTTAGGGTTTTCATATTGCGTCTGTCAAATGTTGTTTGAGTGCTTTAAGTTGTCTTTGTTACTGATCTAGTGTAGAAATTTGTAGTTTGAGTTGTTGCTGAGACTGCGTCCTTTATGTTGCAGATTCGGCGTATCTTAGGACTCTTGATTCTAGTATCAAGCGCAATACAGCAGTTATCAAGAAGTTGAAGCAGATCAACGAGGAGCAGCGTGAAGGGCTCATGGATGATCTGCGAAGTGTAAACCTTAGCAAATTCGTTAGTGAAGCAGTTACTGCCATTTGTGAGGCCAAGCTCAAAAGCTCAGATATTCAAGCAGCTGTCCAGGTTGGAGATTAGACTCGGTTAGGGGTCGTTTTTCTTATGCTAATCATGTATATCTCTTGTGATCAACATGTCTCATTGAGATTTTTATAGTTGTTATCTTTGTGTCAGTAGTTTTTAATTCATTAGACTGCTTGGGATGTCAATCCTCTTACCCGGGTTTAGGTTTATGTGGAAAGATACCTTGTTCTCTCAGTTTAGATGATTAGGGGTCTCTTTTGACTTTGTTATTTATCATGGGACATAATATAGTAGCGTGAGAGGATGCTCACTTTCTTTTAAGGCCTTGAACTGTAGCTGATATCCATGTTTTCTGACAGATATGCTCACTACTTCATCAGAGGTATAAAGAGTTCTCTCCTAGTCTAACACAAGGGCTCTTGAAAGTCTTCCTTCCTGGAAAATCCGCCGACGACGTAGATGCAGACAGAAACTCAAAGGCCATGAAAAAGCGCAGTACCCTAAAACTTCTTCTGGAGCTCTACTATGTTGGAGTAATAGAAGATAGTAACATCTTCATCAGTATTATTAAGGACCTTACCAGTGCTGAACACATGAAAGATCGAGATACGACCCAGACGAATTTGACACTTCTTGCCGGTTTTGCTAGGCAAGGAAGAGTTTTTCTTGGGCTTCCCATATCTGGACAAGACGAAGATGTAAGTAGGTTTCAATATCAGCTGAATTTTTATGCCCAGTATTTGATGAGGTGCAGAACTAAATCTGACTAAAGGTTACTCTAGTTTTTTAAGGGGCTCGGCGTCACTGCAGAACAGAAAAAGAATTTTAAGAAAGCTTTCAACACATATTATGATGCTCTGGCAGAGTTGCTTCAGTCTGAGCACAAGGTTAGATATTTATTTGTTTGCACATGTGCAGAAACTTTTATAGATATCTTTCTTTTTTGAAATTGAAGTACTTTCTCCTTTTCTTTTCCGTTCTCCTTTTTCTGTAGTACCTTCATTATATATATTTTTTACAGTCACTTCAACAAATGGAAAAAGAAAATGCAAAGCTGGTAAATGCTAAAGGGGAGCTTAGTGAAGACAGTGCATCGTCATATGAAAAGCTGAGGAAATCATATGACCATCTCTATCGAAATATCTCCTCGTAAGTTGATCATTCTTATAACTCAACTGGGTTTTCCTGTTCTCATTGGGTCTAGCTGTAGTGGAGTTGATTGCAGAAAAGCTTAGATCATAAATCATAATCTTTGTCATTTAATCCGTCAGTAACAGTATACTTATAACCCATTGTACTGTCTGATATATTCTTGAAGTAATTAGCATCTTTTTGCCGTCATTGTAGTGTAAAACATAAAGTGTCATTGTTCTGCGTCAGTTCGTTTGCCAAACCTTTGTATTGATCATGACATACCGATTCACTAGAACCCTGTGATATTTGTAACGGATCTTAAGTGATCTTAGATTTATGGTGTTTATCCTTTCATCCCATATCTTTGATTTGAATGGGTTATCTGGTAAAGGAACATCTACAGTTTCAATATTCAGAGGCTATTTGCTTAGGATAAATATTAGTTACAAAACAAAAAAGCTGTTTTCTCATCTATAACCTCTGCATACTATAATGTATCGTATGTCATGTTGCAGTTTGGCTGAAGCACTTGATATGCAGCCTCCTGTTATGCCAGAGGATGGTACAACTAGGCTCACAGCAGGGGACGAAGCCTCATCGTCTGCTGCTGTAAAGGATACATCTGTCCCGGAACCTGTTTGGGACGATGAAGAGACCAAGACATTTTACGAGTGCTTGCCTGATCTGAGGTCAGTTCTAATTTGTGGTCCTAAGAAACAACTTTGTGGGAGAATGTGTTGTTTTCAAGTGGCACTCAGAAAACTTCAATTTTCTTGAAAGAGTCTGGCTTATCTAGCTCATTATAGCGTTTATTCTTCTCTTTTAGTTGCTTATGTCATCTTCGTTGTTTCTCTAGGGCATTTGTTCCAGCAGTCTTGTTGGGAGAAGTGGAGCCTGCAAAGACAAAAAACAAATCATCTGTGAGTGGATGACGCATTCTCACTCTTTTCCTCTTAGGATATAAGAAACTGTTTCTGCTATGTGAGAACGTGGATGGTGTTCCTTTTTAATACGTAGTGATCAATAGACATGCTCGAAAGATTTCGTGCTGGGCATAGTTTTCTATAAATTTAGCATTTCGGATTTCATGCCCTGTTGTGATTGGTTGTAGGAGTCTAGCTCTGAAGTTGTCGAAAGTCAACAAACAGCTGAAGACACAACAGAGTTTCCTGCTGATTCTGGTAATATGGCTGATGTCTCAACTACTGAGCAGCCAAAAGAGAAGGATGACGTAGACAAGGAAAAGGCGAAGGGTGCTAAGAAGGAAAAAGGGAAAGAAAAGGATAGTGACAAGAAATTGGAAAATGAGAAGGAGAAAGGCAAGAGCCTTGACGTGGCAAACTTCGAAAGATTGTTACAGCGACTTCCTGGTTGCGTAAGCCGTGATCTTATTGACCAGTTAACGGTAAGAGTTTTTGAAATGGTTTTCTATTTGATGTCGTTTTGGTTGAACGTCTTTTTTTGCTCTATTATTCACTTCTATGTTTTTCTTTCCAGGTGGAATATTGTTATTTGAATTCCAAGACAAACAGAAAAAAACTTGTCAAAGCGTTATTTAATGTCCCTAGGACATCTCTGGAGTTGCTAGCTTACTATTCGCGTATGATTGCAACACTAGCAACGTGCATGAAAGACATCCCTTCTACGATTGTGCAGATGTTGGAGGAGGAGTTCAATTATCTAGTCCATAAAAAGGTTAGCTGGATGTGTTGCATTATCTTTGTTAAGTAATTATATCTTCTTTCAGACATTTGACTAGAATTGCACTTTTATTCTTCGAGCAGAGTGAAGTCAAATTCACTCTGTTGATATTAATGCCTCTGTTCTCACTTTGGCTTCCAACCTTCCATTAAAACGCTCCTCAAAGTTGATAATATACTGTCTTATGAAGTTGCAAACTGAATTTTGTGCAGGACCAAATGAATATCGAATCAAAAATCCGGAACATCAGATTTATTGGAGAACTCTGCAAGTTTAAAATTGTGCCTTCTGGGCTTGTATTCAGTTGTTTGAAGGTATAATGCTCATCCATCAACACATGCATTTTATAGAGATGTTTATTTTCTTGAATTCTCTGAATATACGTTAGACACGTTTCTAGTATATACATTTGGTAATTTTCACTTAAACCACTTACAGGAGATGAAAAAGTAATTGCATGGGGGGTCATAAAAAAAAGTAATTGCATGGGGATTTTGATTTCTATCATCTCTGACAAAACTCGAGCCATTCAACTGTATAAAATGTTCACTTCCCTTTTTCTTGCAGGCTTGCTTAGATGATTTTACTCATCATAACATTGATGTTGCTTGCAATCTTCTGGAGACATGTGGCCGTTTCCTTTATCGGTCTCCCGAGACCACACTCAGGATGACTAATATGCTGGACATATTGATGCGCCTGAAAAATGTCAAGAACTTAGATCCTCGTCAAAGCACTCTTGTGGAAAATGCCTACTACCTTTGTAAACCACCTGAAAGATCAGCACGAATCTCTAAAGTTCGTCCACCATTGCATCAGGTATTTACTAATTTCTAACTATATTGTCCTTTATGTTTCTTAATTCTTATTATATTTCGTTGCTCAATTGTATTGGCCACTTTGGTTTTTCTTACACTTCTTTTCAAATTTCTGCAGTATATTCGAAAATTGCTATTCTCAGATCTTGACAAAGATTCCATTACGAATGTACTGAAGCAACTGCGGAAGTTGCCATGGAGTGAATGTGAGCAATACATCTTAAAGTGTTTTATGAAGGTTCACAAGGGAAAGTATGGTCAGATTCACTTAATTGCTTCCCTGACTTCTGGATTGAGCCGCCATCATGAGGAGTTTGCGGTGGCTATTGTTGATGAGGTGTGTTCCTTTTACTGAATCTTTTATATATACTAATACATGTGGATTTTGTGCTCTCCAAATCTCTTAATCCTGCAAGTTAACTTCTTAAAAGTCAGAAGTTTCTGAGTTTTACTTGAGGAAGGTGCATCGGTCTCGGGGATCTATGTACAAATTGGTTCCCAAAAGTCATATAATTATTACCTTAGATGGTGTTGCATAAATGGTCCTCTTGACTCTTGACAAAACATTCTGATTTTCTTACTTCATCTGGGGGAATTGAATTGTGTGTAAGGTTTTGAATCTACAAAATATGTAGCTTGTTCTCTTAGTGTGTAGTTATAACCCGAAAAGTAATGGTATATTATAGGCATTTGTTTCTGATTCTGTGCACCAGTGAAAAGGTCTAAGATATTAAGCTCCCCTTTTAGTCAATAGAATTAAAATTTGCGTTCAAGTTGGAATGATGTTGTTTCTTATGTGAACTTCTACGCATCAGTAAAGCCTGAAATAAGTGTTCTGTTGAAAATGGTTTGAAGGATCATGCCTATAGGTTTGATGTATCAGATCTGAAGAGTGTGTGGAGATGCTTTCGTATCATAAAATATGGTGCTTAGTGTGTTTTGTTCCTTGGTTATGTCGGCTCAGGAATGATGTTTACATGTTTCGCTTAAATTTATCTGTAACTTTTTATGGGCTTATTTATCTCACATTTTCTCTAAAAGTATTGCTTGTTGTCCGCGGCTTAGTACCACGTGGTCCACGTCTGTTTTTTAAGTAACATGATAATTTGTTTTCATTTGAAGGTACTGGAGGAGATAAGGGTTGGGCTTGAGTTGAATGAATATGGGGCACAACAGAAGCGTCTGGCCCATATGAGATTCTTAGGGGAGCTGTACAACTACGAGCACGTAGATTCGTCTGTGATATTCGAGACGCTTTACTTAACTCTTTCATATGGTCATGGTACTTCAGAGGTAAGTGAGCCTCAGACATTTCAGATTATAACCCTTTGCCGAGTTCTAAATGCCTGTGCTGTGTGTGCCTGTGTGGTTTGGCATTCGAAAAATTACAGTCATTAGTGCCTCTTCTCGTGCTTAGTTTCTGCTATAGCCTATACATTCCTCATTGACTGTTGTACTGATGGACTGTTGTATATAATTTTATGATATTAGCAAGAGGTGCTGGATCCGCCAGAAGATTTTTTCCGTGTCAGGATGGTTATCATTCTTCTGGAAACATGTGGACACTACTTTGATCGAGGTTCTTCAAAGAAAAGGCTTGATCAGTTTTTGGTACATTTCCAGAGATACACACTGAGCAAAGGTCATCTTCCTCTGGATATTGAATTTGACTTGCAGGTTAGTTTTATAACTGTTGTAGATTTTGTAGAAGTTGATTCAGTTTTCACTTAAGGGTTCAGGGTATCTATAACAGAATAAAGTGTCTCAACGCAGGATCTTTTTGCCAATTTGAGACCCAATATGACCCGTTACACGACTATTGATGAGATCAATGCAGCTATACTTCAGCTGGAAGAGCGTGAACATGCTTCTGCTGCAGACAAAGTCAGTGTAGAAAGACATCCAGATACAAAGCGTCCAGGCATGTTTTCGAACGGTAAAAGTAATGAAAAAAATATTGGAGAGAATGGTGAAGCTCCCAAAGAAGAAAGCGACAGTGATTCTGGTAGTGGCTCTGCTGTCCGAGATGGACAGAATGAAGAGTTGGATGATGGAAATCATGAACGGGGATCTGATAGTGACGATGGGGATGACTATGAAGATGGCGTTGGACCTGGATCTGATGATGATAACGAATTTCGGGTAAGGCAGAAGGTAGTAACCGTAGATCCTGAGGAGCAAGCAGACTTTGATCAAGAACTCAAGGCTTTACTTCAGGCAAGTTCACATTTGGTCTTTTTTTTTTTTTTGTAGATTGATGCATCTATTTTTGGTACGAATGTGAAAAACCAAGGCATTTGAAACTTAACATGAACATGGTTAACTGTTTTCTGGGTGCAGGAGAGTATAGAGCAAAGAAAGCTAGAATTGCGTGGTAGACCAGCATTGAACATGACAATACCAATGAGTGTTTTCGAAGGATCTGGAAAAGATCATCACCATTTTGGGCGAGTCACAGGTGACAACGGTGAAGAAGTCGTGGATGAAGAGAATGGAGAGCCAAGAGAAGTTCAAGTGAAGGTCCTAGTGAAGAGAGGAAACAAACAACAAACGAAACAAATGCTAATCCCGAGTGATTGCTCGCTAGTGCAGAGCACAAAACAGAAAGAGGCTGCGGATTTGGAAGAGAAGCAAGATATAAAGAGGTTAGTGCTCGAGTACAACGAGAGAGACGAAGAGGAAGCTAATGGGTTAGGGACACAAGCCTCGAATTGGATACCTGGTGGAAGCAGAGGAAACACTCGTAGCACAGGTGAAGGAAGTGGGAAAGGTGGTGGATCTCGTCACCGGTTTGTTTATCATCAAGGAGGTGGCGGTTCGTATTATTCCCGAAGAAAGTAAGGTCTGGATCAGCTCTGTGTGTCCAGCATGTTTGATCCAACTTTAACTTGGATTTTGCTTTTCAAACAAAAACTAATACTCCGTCTGATATAAGATGTTTTGTTTCAATGCATAAGAATTAAAAAATTTACATTTTAGAAGATAATATTATTAAGTAATATAAGTTAAATATAAGTTAATCAATCATAAATAATGTAGTTGACCGATTTTTAATAAAGTTAAAATATTTTAAAAGTATCAAAATATTTTATATTTTGAAATATCAAAAAAATTTCAAAACATCTGGGAAACGGAGGGAATATGTTTTTGGAGCTACCTTGCATCTGAGTTACTCCTAACCTTACCAGCAGCATGAGGTTTCTCAACTTTTATACTCACGAGTATATCAAATATAGTTTCATATTGTTGAAGACCCTTCCTCAATCATCTGGACATGAAGTCTAAAAACCTCATCTAGATTCCCTTCTCTATAATAGCCTGCAGTAACCGTAGTGTAGATAATAAGCATTTTTGGAGTCGCATCTTTCTTCTTCATCTCCTAAGGCCTATTGCTTGCTTTCACAAATTGTCCGTTCTTATTAAGCCCGTTGACAAGTACCACGTACAAGATTTCATCAGGACAAGACCCGAAGCAAGAACCTCCGAGTACAAATCAGAGTCAGATACCAGCCTCATTTAATAGCCCGGAAGCCTTTTCAATATCAAAACGGCCTCGTACCATCTTTTTGAAAAATCTTCAAAACAAAAGATCCCTCATCATTATTGAGATATCTCTAACTTGGTTAACACTTTTAAACTCTATTTAAGAAACATTCAATAAGGATGCCCTTAAAAGTCTATAATTTTTTCCACATCCGAGTTTAGTCTTTACAAAATTTATTTTTAACTTTAATAATAGCATATCGTAACAGAAAAAAATTCCATCACACAAAGATATCAACTCTGTGCATTACAATTGAACCAGCAACACTAAAATACTCATTGATAAAGTTTCTCACATGTATATTTACACTTAAAAATACTAATATATAATCATTGTGATTACTTAATTAAAATTTAGTATTTTCAAAAAGATTTAAACAGTTAATCCATATTTTCTCACAATCTTTTTGATGGTTTATCATTTGAAAAATTATTTTCTTATTATCTGCTATTTTTTTCTTTAATTGTTAACTCCTAACTCTACTTTTTTATTTTCTTTGATAGTTTTATTATATACGTTTTTAGTTAGTTATCATGTCATATCAATGTAACAGTACTATTAAGTATTAACGTAAGATAATTGCTACCACAGTATAAAGACTATAATAGAGGTATCAAGATGACTGATACCTAACATAAATGTAGACAGAAGTAGAACAGTATAAATCTTGAAAATGAATAAAGTTGTTTGTTGTATGCTAAATAGCTCTACTAGGTCAAAGTTATCTCAGTTAATTTAAAAGTTTTGTGCCGACACTACTCTTTATTTTAAGTTGTAAACTTTTAAAAAATGGAATTTCAGCTATTTAAATTTATATATACACACATAAATATAAAATATTAGAGAAGGACATGTTTAGAGGGTCCTCTCGAAATGCAAGTGAATTACCCTAAACTAGAAGGAAGGTCACTAACCAAATCAATTACTTGATGAAAGCTAGTATAAAGAATATATTAAATCAATGACATAATCATGGTTTGAAGACATAATCTCGCGAGAGCCAAAAAAAACTTTTTTTTTATGAAGAAGATATAAACACACACTTATTTCAATATATATATATATATAAAAATATATATAAATAAATATAAACATAAAATGTTTTATTACTATAATGGATAAAAAGAGGTTTATCAGTAGTACTATACCTTTGGTGCTTTTATGTTCGTCAGATTATTATATTTATATCTCCAGTGTCACTTGTTTGTCCTTTTGGTCTCAGAGTTGTCGATTCTGGTCGGAATCATAATACCCAACTTGACTCTTGGGTCTTGTAAAAGAATCAAAATGCAGAATTACCGAATCCAACGAAAACAGTGAGCTAGAAGAGTACACATACTGATGAGTAAAGTGTATATTGGCAAACTTACAATCTTTTCTCTTTAACATATAAATTTGCAATCTTAGGGTGCAAATTAATTTGGTGGAGAGAAATTAAACGAAGCCAAAAAGGTCAATATTATGAAGTAGAAATCTTTGGTACGTGTCATGGACTCCTATAATTGTTTCTCTTTCCGTTTTAAACTAAGTGTCGTTTATGTTACGAAAAAAAAAAAGTTACGAAATAAGTATTATTTTATAATTTCAAAGCAATTTTTATTATATTACTTTATTTTGTCTCTAATTAAATTTAAAAAACAGTAAATATTATAAAATTTTAATAATTAAATAAAAGTAAATCTGAACATTTAAGTATTTTTAGTATGTGTGAAAACCTAAAAATGACATCTAATTTGAAATGAAAATAATATTTTCTACATATAATATATTTTGATATAAAAAGACAAGTGGAGTAATAAACAACATAACATTATTGAAAACAAAATCAATATCCCCAAATAAGTAGCTCTCAAGTACCAAAGACGGATCAAGTAACATAGATATCCAAAATCACGGGCTAGCTAAAGAGTACACCCAGCTTAAATTATGGTAAAAAAACAAAAAGAAGATAGTAAAATGTGTTGCTATTTATCAAAAGTGTAAGTCACGCCGCGCAGCGACAAATGCGGAACAAAAGAAGAAACAATCAAAAGTTTCAAAAGCTTTCTTACCATCAACTGTTCTGATATGTGTAAGACAAAGAAAGACCGGAGATTACGGGGACCAATACTGACGTCGACCTCTCCCCGTCGGTGCCAATTCCACCAACTTTACTTCACTGCTCACTTGTTGTAAGTAACCATATTTAACTAATCGTAAACTTTTTGGTTTATAAGAAACACCACCATATAATGATAGGGATAAACTACCATTGTTGTTAATTTTTAATAATAATACGATCCACCTGATTCACATGAACTGATTATATATAGTTTACTATCGTAAGTAGTAGATAACTGATAATGAAATCTACAACAAGTAAACTAATTGTACCATTTACTAATAGATTATTATCACGTTAGTGAACAATAGTCAATTAGTACACCACTGAACATATTTTAATCATTGCGCTTCGGATTCTTTTCGCGTGATGGCAGCAATTTGTGTTTCTTCTTCTTTTCTTTTGGGGTAGATAACCAAAATTGTGGAGATTTAGCACACACACAAAAAACAATTGTTGGAGAATAATTAAGTCGTTTTCTTATTATATAGGTTTATAACATAGCGATCAGATAGATATTGGAGAAAGAGGAGCATTTTATTTCTCTTTTGAATTTAATAAATGTTAGTTAATCAGGACCATAGACATTAGCAAGTGCTTTGTTGAGATCTTGAAGGGAATTCATTTTCTTTGAAGTCAAAACATACTTTAAATGTAGGTTTGAATGCATTACGATCATGTCAATAACTTGAAGTTAAGGGAAGTTGAAATAATATGGACCAGAAGAAGTCATAGAAATCGAAGTAAAACAAAGAAGTCAAGCCAAGTTCTATCATGGAACCAAGCGGGGTTGGTCAAGCCAAGTTCTATCATGGAACCAAGCGGGGGTTGTCCTAGAGGTACTTGCAGTTCGATTCCGCTTGGCCACCGGAGATTTATATGATCGTCACGCCGAGATTCCACAGATTAGTTGGCCCCACTAAGCGGGGACCAGAAACTGTGGTTAATAAAGAAAAGGTCTATCATGGTATCAAATTCTTGTGGATTAAGGTTTTGTTATCTTTATAATGATTTTTTTTATTTTTATTTAAAGATGTGTGTTCATATAGCCAAAAATGCATGCCTATATATTAAAAGACACAACACTACGTACCTGAACTATGAGATTACAATTAGCTATTAAGAAAATAGTGTAAATGTAAATAAAATAAAACAGTTAAAGGGGAATAATCAGCATGATTTTCCTTGATTGGCGAAGTGATTGATATCACATTTTTATAGGATTCGTGATTGACCTTTAATTAATTGTTAGATGACCAAGTTATATATCAAGTAGCCGAGATGTAATACTTGATAACTAGGTGATAATCCGCGCCCTGCGCGAAATAAATAGATTTCAAAATATTATCACTTTTAATTTGTAGACATAATAAAAGTTAAAGTCATAGAAAAAAATACTATATGTTATAAAGTAAGGGTTAGACGAAATTTAATATGTCAATCTAAATTAAGCTGCGAAAATTTTGTTTAAAAATTGTATATTTGTTTGCATGAAATAAATTAAAAATATAAAATAAAACGAAACATAAACAATAGACTAATAAAATATAAAAGAAACAATGTCTTGAATGGTTTCAAATTGGAAACAGAGTTAAAGCCAACCATTTGATTGCTTGAGAAAATGTTTTGATATGAGCAAAGTCGAGAAGAAATGTGTGGTGAGTTTTCTGAATTATAGAAGCCGTATATTTATACTAAAAAGGAATCGCCGTGTGGTCATATGGATTCAAAATAATGTTCGTAACTAAATCGAATATTACACATAACTTGCGCTCCAATCTTAGTCGAGAATTACTTTAATATTGTAAATAGTTAAAGCAAACTTCCTTTTATCAATCGCAATTGAACAAATTCAAGAAAGTTCACGATTATTAATTGATTACAATAATTTGAACCTTAATCTACGTTCTTTATATACAAAAATCAACAAGTTCTTTATTATTACCATCAGTTTACCAAATTTGTAATTTAGACGAGTTCTAGGCAACTTATCAAGTAGCCGAGATGTAATACTTGATAATTCATCCTAAGTAGAATTTTTTTTTAATTACAGAAAGTATTAACATGTACATGCATTGACCTAGCTATTTACTTGTCAAATTTCGCCGAAAAATAGCTTTACAAATCTAACATTCATATTCAAACCGACACTGAAAAAAGATATGAACAAACATACCAATGGTTAGGCCACGGAATAATGCACCCTCCAAACGCATAAGCCAATAGTTTGCTGTTTTGCGAGTCCCACGGGTAAGTCTTAAGAAGAAAAGTTTGTACTACGCTCTGGTGATATGAAAAACTTGACCGTCCATGTAAGAAAGTATGGGACAGTTACTCTTTGGTCATTTATTGTCTTTAGCTGTGGGAACTTTGTTGTTGGCTGTAGCTTTGGGAGACCCTACTACACATTGAATGACTATTTCACGCAATTTGCGAGCTAAACGCCATACTATTTTATTGTTTTTGGACATTTTTTTTAACATTGGTTGTTTTGCAGATTAGGCATGTGAGCACATATGTATCCTTTCACTTCCTTGACTAGCAGGTGGTGAATGTGTTCCGTTCGTGTGAAAATGAGAGAGCTGACTACATGCACATTATTGATCTACTAGCTTCCTTTAAAAATAGATATATACGAACTAATCCTTTTAATCAATCAAAAAGATATGCATGTACCAAGAAAAGATCTGTATTATTGGTCTTTGTATTCATATGTAAGAACCACCACCTAATTGTCATTATCCCCACCATATACATGACTATAGAATGACTTTTCAGCATAAATTCAAAATTCTTGGAAGAATATTAGGCAGGTACATGTACATCACATACATTTAAATTATTGCATGAAACTTAAAATATCATACGTACGTATATAAGTACATATGTACATAAGTAACTGCAGGTCTCTCGTATTACACGTACGAAAGTAACTGCAGCTCTATGTAACAAAAAGCCACGCGTGAGATTTAAAGACACTATAAAAGAAGATCCCTCGCAGGTTCTGTGTTCTTGCTTTTTATTTCCTCCATGATTTTATTGATCAAAGAAGACTCTTTTTTTTGCCTTTTATCTTGAATTTCTGAAATGATTTAAGGAGGGAAAATAAAGAGAGAGAAGAGGTAGAAGAAGAAAAGCATCGGTCTTTACTGTACTTTTTGTCTTGTAAGAAAATGTTGCGACCATAGTCACTGTTTCTCGTGTTCTTATGACAAGAAATTAACTTTGTGTTTCAAGTGTTTTGTCTTTATGTTGGGCGATAATGTCTAGAGAGTGTTTAATTCATTATTAAATACTCTTTCTTGGTTTCTGCTTCTTGTTTGCTTAATTACGATGCAAAGAGTACACAATAAAGCTCCGTCGGCGACTGTTAAGCATCATTTAATCAAACAGAGCAACAACGGCGGAGCCACGGCGGCTGCGGAGATGCAAGAACCGAGCATCGAGACTGATAAGCTCAGCTACGAGATCTTCTCCATTCTCGAAAGCAAGTTTCTTTTCGGGTACGACGACGACCCGAAGCTCATGGAGTCTCGGAGCAGAGACCCGAGTCCAGAGCAAGAAACATCACCGACTGCTGTAAACGGCGTCGTTCCGGGATCCATCAAGAACCAGAGAGGGAAAGTCTGTGTTTTGAGCATCGACGGCGGCGGAATGAGAGGGATCATACCCGGAAAGGCTTTGGCTTATCTTGAGCAAGCGCTGAAGTTGAAGTCGGGCGACCCGAACGCCCGTATCGCTGATTACTTCGACGTCGCTTCCGGCTCCGGCGTCGGCGGGATCTTCACGGCGATGCTTTTCGCTTCTAACGACGGTGACCGTCCGATCTTCAAAGCGGATGACACGTGGAGGTTTTTAGCCAAGAACGGTAAAAGCTTTTATAAATCTCAACCGGGGAAGATACTAAACCGGGTTATGAAAACCGGGTCCGGTTCGAAGCTCGAGAAGTCCATGAAGGAGTCGTTCGCTGAGCTGACCCTCAAGGACACGCTTAAACCTGTTCTGATTCCTTGTTACGACCTCACGAGCTCTGCACCGTTCCTTTTCTCGCGCGCCGACGCGTTGGAAACGGACGGCTACGATTTCAAGCTGTGGGAAGTTTGTAGAGCCACGTGGGCCGAGCCGGGAGTGTTTGAGCCTGTGGAGATGAGATCAGTGGATGGTAAAACACGGTGCGTTGCGGTTGATGGTGGTTTGGCTATGAGTAATCCGACGTCTGCGGCGATCACTCATGTGTTGCATAATAAGCAAGAGTTTCCGTTTGTTAGAGGCGTTGAGGATTTGCTTGTGTTGTCACTTGGTACGGGGCAGTTGGTGGATGTGAAGTATGAATGTGATAAGGTTATGAAATGGAAGGCTAAGCAATGGGCTCGACCCGCTGTTCGCATTTCTGCGGATGGCGCGGCTGATACTGTGGACCAGGCCGTTTCTATGGCGTTTGGTCAGTGTAGAAGGAGTAACTATGTCCGTATTCAGGTAAAATCTAATGTGGTTTATTACAGTTCATGCTATTAAGGCTTGATTGGTAATATTGCTTAATTGTACCAAACTAGGGGAATCTAAGAGAGATTCAAGTCTTACTAGGAGGATTCTTTTCGGTTAAGTCGGGTTTTTGTTAGTATTTTGGTTAGTTTGGTTTGGAATTTTTGTTCAGATCACCGATCACTGAACCAAAACCAATTTTTATTAATTGCCAAACTGAACCAAACCTCTTAATGGAACATTTTGGTTCGCTTTGGTTCGGTTACTTAATGGTCTACTAGGATATACAGATCTTTGGATTCAGAACCTCTTTATTATTTTTGATTCGTATTTTGGTTAGTTTGGTTTAGAATTTTTGTTAAGATCACCGATCACTGAACCGAAACCAATTTTTATTAATTGCCAAATTGAACCGAATCTCTTAATGGAACATTTTGGTTCGCTTTGGTTCGGTTAGCTTAATGGGCTGCTAGGATGTACGGATCTTCGGATTCTGAACCTCTTTATTATTAGAAGACATTTTTAATTGCGGAAATAAAATACTAGAATGTATGCGTAATTGTGATTTACATTAAGTGAGTTTGCTATTCTTGAAGCCATTTTAAAAACTCAGTTCTGAACAAGAATCGTGAATACTTTAAATTGATCATGAAAGTTGGATCTTGATATTAATAATAGATATCATTATTTGTGTGATTTTTATAGGCGGATGGGTCAAGCTTCGGTCCATGCAAACCAAACGTAGACACAGACGCTAGTCCAAGCAATGTGAATATGCTTGTGGGAGTAGCAGAGGAGATGTTGAAGCAGAAGAACGTGGAATCGGTTCTGTTTGGTGGTAAGAAAATCAATGAAGAAAGCAATTTCGAGAAGCTGGATTGGTTAGCCGGTGAACTCGTGCTTGAACACCAGAGGAGGAGTTGCAGAATTGCTCCCACTGTAGCATTCAAACAATCCACCGACAGAAGAAGTGATCAGAAGACGATTTTCAAGGATATTGATTGTATGTTTTGAAGATATTATTATTAATCTTCTAATTATTAAGGTTTGTAATTTGTATAGATTAATATTTACTTTTGAGTTCCGAGAAGAAAGGTCTCATTCTCGTCCATTCTCTCTGTGTAATTTTTGCTTTGTTTAAGTGTAATTTTATACAAGAAAAAACTTTGGAATGCATAATATAAAAACTTAAAAAAGATAATCAGCACTAATCTCAGCTTAGAGATTTAAATTGTCAAGACTCCCGAAAGCCGCACCTTCGTGTGCATGTCGTTGCGATCTGTGATCAAATATTATTCGTTTGTTTTTCATAGTATTGTGCGACTAATTGTACCGGTTAATCACATGTGGTAAAATTTAAATTTTAAATTGCTTCAATTTTCAACAATATAAATTAACAATTTTTTTTATAAATCCTATGGCTGATCCGGTCAGCTTTAAAAGGAAAGTACTTAGTGCTACAGTTACCACAATGCTTAGCCCAAGTTTGGACTATTTCGGATTAATGCCAAAAAATGAACCGATCATCTGTTACAATTTACCATGGAAACCATTTGGGTAGAACTAAACTGACCAAGTGATGATAATTATCAATTTGTGACATGCAACTAGTCGTGTGACAACAAAACAAACGACGAGCTGTGACTTACAACCTATATAGTAGGTCACACGTTGTTGTCAAAAGTCACATCGATATGCAAAGAACATGATTATAATCTTAGGGATTAGTTAAAAAAATAGCCTAATTAGTAATTAACTTATTTCAAAGAGAAACTAACCGTTTTGTTAAACGAGAAGATATTAAACTGCCAACATGACTTTATAGCACATCTTATCTTTTCTTCTATGTTTGTTACAGAGTCATTGATTTTGCAAACCATCATGATTGCTTTCAATTTTGTCTTTCCTTATATTTCATTTTCTTGATAACCGATATCGGCAAAAAGTCAAAAACAAGTTCGTAATTGGAAATCTTTATGTAAAGAAAAAAAATGCATAATGAGACCAAATCTCTTTGTAGATTCATTTTGATTGGAGACCAGATATGTTTTTGTAATAATTTGATGTAACGTAAGTTCAAAGATGTGAACTTGGGAGCGTGATGAATAGAACGTATCATGAAGCTGTTATGAAATCATACTCAATGGGGGCTCCCTAAAGATGTCACTTTCTTGACTTCCAATAATTATTTTAGTTGTACAAATTGGAACGGTTCGACAGCCAGTAAGAAAACAAGTGTTGTCGTTATTATGCGTGTGCATGGACCTAAGTTACGGTGCAGGGAACGTCGTATAAATGCGTAAAGCCCCACGTCTTCGTGTCGGTTTAGCGCTCAAGTGACCGACACAATATTATATATCAATGATTTTGCTCGCAACTAATTAAAGCTTAGAGTTAAAGTAAACAAAATAGTTTAGATTATATATTCAAAACCTTAGAAGCTATGTAATCGTTTTTTTCTCGTCTTGTGTGTTGAGTGTCAGAACATTGTCTATATTTGATAGTTGTTGATAGGCTGATAGTAAGTGATTGTTCATAAAATGATATGGTTTTCAAGTGAAAGATGTATTGAGAAAAAGCTTAGAAAATTATTTTCTGTATTGAGAACATGATTTTAACTGGAAAGGATCATGGCAATTGTGTCAGAAATTCTCCAGTTCGAGTGATCACTGAGACGAAACTCCACTGGAACTAAACTAATATTATATGCTGTTGTTTCGGAACTTGGGGGATTAAGACTTCAGTCCAACCTCCTGGTGATTAAAAAAGAAGATAACATGATTTTAATTAATATATTAATCACGCATTTTAAAAATGTTGGATGGCTTGAAAATAAAGATGAATGTATTATTGTGTTTTGCAACAATACTATATCATTTTACATTTCACTTTATATTGGTCTCAATTGGAAATAAGCAAACACAAAGACATTTTAAAAAATGATATGGGTCTATCTTAGGGTTCATTTGAATATTCGGAGTGGAAGTTCATCCATGGACCACATCACATTTTTAAAAAGGAAAAAATGTAATGCACAATCTATCATGAAAATACATGCGAAAACCAAATGATTGATGTAATAAAATATATAATATTGGGTGCAGTGATAAAGGAGTGAGGGGGAAATGAGTTTCTATAAGGCAAAAAATTTACAACCAAAAGAGTTAATACATATAATTTAGAAAGTCAAGACATGTGTAAAAAAATCAATTTGTTCATATGTTGTGGGAGATGTTGTCGTGTGCTTTGTATACGACTAGTGTTGGAAAGCGAGTTAAAGCCGTTCCGCCCAGTCCACCCTGTTTTGGGTTAAATTATTTTTGCGATTTAAAAATTTGATCCACGAGGAAAAAATACTATACCCGCATCCGCTTTGTTTAATTTTACGGGTGACACATATGACTGTGAGTAATATAACGGGAAATAATAGTGCACTAATCCGCACACACGCTCGAGGTGAATTTTTTATACTAATATTTATTCATTAAATAATTTTAATATTTAGCAACACTATAAATTTTATATAAAATAACGAATACAAACGTTGGTTTCTTAAATATATCATAGTTGTTGAAGAGTTAACGTATTACATATCAATTTAATTATTTTTTAAGACTTTATATGTACAAAAGGAAATAAAGTTTAAAGGCTGATACAAATCACAAAACTCAGATAGGAAACATCGATTGTAAAATGACAAAAGAGGGTTAGATTTTCTACTCTCGATTTGTTTACTATTGACTTTGCATAAGTGATTTCATTTTCTACTTCTATAAAATTATGTTTTCGTTCTCGTTTCTATTTCACTGATATGAGATTTCATTCTTTTCTTAACTTCTTTTGTGAATTCGACGAATTACGTAAATGTCAATTTAAAAAGATGGATATGTGTAAAAATTAGTTACACTCCAGATACATATTTATGAATCAAATGTTTTGAAAAAAAAAATCACCGGTAAACTCTATTCACAGGTTAGTGTTCAAATCTAAAATATCAAGCTGTTATAAAATAGAGGTACATACTCAAAATATAAATGTTTGTCTAGTATATATTCTCCAGTTAAGTCTAAAAATTATTTAATTTTAGAACAACAAACAAATTGGTTATTTTATTAACCTACGCTTTTGAGGTTTAGTTACTTAAAAGTATACTGATAAAAAATATATAATATTTTACTATTTTAGTATATGTGAACAATATATAAAGTAAGAATTATTTGATTTATTAAATGATAAACTAGAATTTTTTTAATAAATAGTTCAAATCTCTTATTCTTACAATTATAATAGCTAGATAGGGTACTATGGAGAAAGAATTATTAGATGAATGATTAAATCTCTCATTCTTAGAGCAAACTCTAAAAGAGGTGATTGAAATCTTGTCATGATATTTCATTAAAATCTTTTTAGGAATAAAAATCAAGACAAAAATATTTAATCTGAATGAAATAACACACATATATATATATAGTGATTCCAATATTTAAAATCACTTCAATTTGAAGAAGTATATTTCTTGAATTGTCAGGATCAAATAACATATTAGAAATCACCTATATAGAAATAATTTGTATACATAAAGTATAGTAAGCACATAAATCAAAACAATTATTTTATTACAATTATTTTATTTATTTTAAGAAACAACAAAATGATACTTTCTAGATTAATAGGTTGAGTTTCGGATTATTTGAGCCGGTTCTAATCAATACAGACTTAATCCCAAAACATAGAAAGGTAAATAGACTTAACTTGAAATGGTTTTTAATGTCTTAGACACAAAATAATGATACAAAAAGGCATATTCTTGCCTATGACGGATACAGCATGATCATGCTCATTAGAAAGCCAATGTTTTTAACTCACAAGCCCAAGTTTTCGACTCATATAGTATTAAATTATCATACCAAGCGTATTCACACATGTATGATGTATATAGCATATTATGAGCACCAATTAATGCAATTAGGGTTGCCGTATGTGCAACTCACTTTCCTTCTGAATAAATAAAGCTCACTGAGCTAGACTCTGTCTTAAAAAAAAAAAGATTTACAGTATTTACGACGCGGACATGTATAGACCATTAAAACGTCATCATCCTTAGGGATCCCAAAACTGCAACTTCTGCTGCTGATCCGTGATTAGAACAAGTTATCATGAAAACTACTACTTTTTGAATGATTAGGAGATTCTAGACCCGAAAACTCATACATCCCTCAATCCGTCTAAATTCAAACCATACCTTTTTTTTACGAGATCAGGTTCAAACAGAAATTGTATCCATAATTCCTTAGACCCTATTAGTTGATCCAATAATTTTAACCACTAAATAACTCTTAGTTATTCATGAAAAAACTACTTCAAGATAATGCAAAAACTAAATATGCAAATAATGAATAATACAACAATAAGCAATAATATATATATTATATACCAGTCGAATCGAACCAAAATATTCGATTAGTTCAGTTATTTTGGATGGAAGTTAGGTTCGATTCGATAGATTTAAAAAATCGGTTTTTGGTTCGGTTCAACAATTGATTACTTTAGTTTTTTTTTTCCAAAAAATTATAAGTAAACCATACCAAATACCAGAATCGAACAAATCACACTAACCAAATTTTGAACCGAAATAACCACATCCATCCAAAATTTTAAACCGAAATTAAACTAAAATCAAAAGCTTCACTTAAATTTGGTAGGATTTTTAAAAACAAAATTTCAAACCAAACCGAACTTTATTTCAGATAAACCAAAAATCAAATTACTCAAACCGAACTCAGCCGAATCCGGAGACAGAACATGTTACGTTATGCATAAAGCAAAAAAATTTAAACCGAAAAGTATCAATGCAGTGGTGTTTAAAAGTCAACATGTTCCAAGTGAGAGAGTCCTTAGATGTACCTCATATATCAATTTTATATAAGAGCTACTATCTTGCACGTCTTCAGTTTTTGCTTGGTTTTATATACAAACGAAAGATACCTCATGGATAAATAAATAAGGTCGATCAAATACTAGATATTGACCGACTATTCAATGAAAGCAAAATTAAAATTATTATACTCAAAATCTTCATCAAGCACCATGGTGAATCTGAGATCGGACCAGTCAATTAGTGATTCATGCTTATGAAATGGGAAGGACAAACATGTTATGGTCCTGCAGTTTTGCTGACTTATATTTTATCTTTTTTTTTTGCTGACTGATTATATTAGTTAAGGGTTATATGTCTTAGTTTTTCTAACCGTGATCATATAACTAATATAATCAACTTTTGTGTCAGATTAAAAATTAGAAAAAATAAATAGCTAATCACATAGTTCTTAAAAGCAATTTGATTAGTCTACTTAGACGCGTTTGTTCGTGATTTGACACGTATGTATTTTATCTTAATTAAATGACCCGTTGAAAAAATAAAACAAAATTTCAAACACAAAGAAAATGTAAGAAAAAGGGTGAAAATTATATACGAGCAGTTGCCATTCACCACAACGTATTAAGAATTTTATTTTGCCGACCTACTTGTGAAGTTTAAATTCATCAAAACATATCTGATAAGAAGAAAAAGATGTCCAAGACCGAGATAGTATATATATATACCTTCTTTCTCTTTTTCTTTTCATTACTTTGATTTTAAATATAGGACATTGCATAGAAAAAAAACAGCTCTATCGAAAGTCAATATGAGATGTTGAAAATGGAGAGTCCAATTAAGAGAAAAATAATGCTGGAAAATAATTTTGATGATTAATTTCCCACATTAATATATCAAGTTGTAGAAAATTATCGCAGAAATTCATTTTCATCTCAAATAAATTTATTATAGATATAATTCTTTTGTGTTAAAAAAAGATTATATATCTTGACAGTCTTACTATCATGGTCTCACCAAAATAAATGAAGAGGAATCGTGTAGTGTTTGTGTCAAACTTTGTAATTAATTTTCTAAATTGAAGAATAGTATTTGAAATAGTGCTTCAAATGAACTCACTAAGTCTGAAAAGTAAGTACTTATATAGAATTTGAATGCTTTTTTTTTGTCATCAAAATTTGAATGTTTATTTTTGTTTGGATTTGCTTTCTATTTAAAAGAAAATTAGAAGGTACAATTATAATGTCTTAAGAGATACACTATCGTATTTTAAATCAAACATCATTTATAATTTTTAAATACAAAATAGGAAAAATAATATATACATATATGCACATTTATAGCTTAGAAAGTATATATGATTATCAAATACAAACACATTTGCGTTTGGAACCAAGCTATTAGTATGTAAAACTACACCTTATTTCTTGAAAAATAAGAACATTAAGAACTCATATTTAATAACTTATTTTGCATCTAATGTTATTTCAACTTCTACACCTAATTGTTTGTTGCCTAAGCCTTTTTGGTTAATAATTATTACTCTACTTCAGTTTAATATGTTTAATGGAAAAAGGTACTCTATGTTGCAATCTGCATGCTTGTTAAAAATAATTGAACACTGCCAGTTGCATGTACAATTCTTACAAATAATTCAAATGTGTAGTCATATACGGAAAATTATTCATCAATCGCTACTCACATGCTGTCTTTCAACCTAGATATTTTAAACATCATGTTTACGTAGCTTAGAGCATGATTATCGCGTGATACCGTAAAGGGAGTCCTTAATTTTTTTATTTTTTTTTCCCTTAAAAAAAATTAGACCAATTGTGGGCCGTCACGTATCTGTGGAGCCCGCAAACTGTAAAAAACTAGCTCAAAATCGATCCTTAACTGACGACTTTGAGACCGTTTTTTAAAAAAAAAGTGGAACCCACACGTTAAAATCCTGTAGAAACCGGTTTTGGAAACCGCGATAATCGTGGTCTTAGGGCGCCTCCAACAAAAAGTCTTATGTTAGAAGCTAAGGACCTCAAAATAAAATTTGAAGGTGGATTGCTCCAACAATGAAATTAAAATTTATCTTCAAAACTTTATCTAATTTGTATTTTAATCCTTAATTTTAATATTATTTAATCATATTCATTAAACTTCATACAAATTAAAAATAATAAACATAATATTTATAACTTATATATAGATACTTTGGTTTCACCAAAAAAATTCTTAAAAAAATCTTTTAAAAGCATTAATTAGAGAAAAGAGTTACAAAATAGTTAAACTATATATACATAATATTTCTAGTTTTTATAATTTAATTTAAATTTTAACCTATTTATGAAATTTATGTATCAAGAATAACACATATGTGAAAATATATTTATATATTTAAAAGAAATATATTTATGAAGATTAAAGTGATACAAAAATTAATACAAATACAATTATATGTAAGTTGAATAACTAGAAGGACTAAAATGAAAAATAAATAGTGTTTTGAATGTCTGAATAATGGACCTTCAAATTTGAGATTTCACTATTCTTGACATCAAAATTTGAGAGTTTGAAAGTATGTTGGAGAATAAAAAAAACATCAAAAATTGAGGGGTTTTTCATTTTTAAGACCTGTTGGAGATGTTTTTTTTTTTGATCAAACAACAACTTTATAAATCATTAGTCTCCATAGCTGGAGAAATTGTTTACATCATACAATAACAAAGCTAAACCGGCTAAAACATCTACCATAGCAAAACAGAGCAATATGATATAACACCATAGGATAGGAGCAACAATAACACATAAACAACACCTAATGTCGTCGAGCATTCCTCGAAACTCCACGCCAATCGTGCTAAGAAGTGTACTGAGGCTTTGAAAATTAGAGAGCACAAGTACTGGTCTAACACCCGTGATTGAAACCGCACCTGTTGGAGATGCTTTTGATATAATTCTTACAAATGAAAAAAATTGCCAACCTTTCGGTCTTACAGGTAGTTCTGGTGATAGGCTAATCAGTTTTTTTTTCTTTTTCATTCTCACAGTTAATCAAAGGATTACAACGGGAATAATGTTTCATGGAAAATCCCAAAGCATTCCAACCTTTGATGCTGACAAAAAAAAATTCCAACCTCACATATGAAATTAGTATTTCAAATAAACTCTGCAATTAATTATAGTTTATATGATAATAGTTAATGATAATATACTACATAAATATGCAATGAATACTAGCTGTAAAGCTACCATTTAGTTAAAAATTCCATATACGAGTCATCTGAATGCGCACATAATTTTCTTAATTATTTATTTGAGTTTTATCTCAAAAGTATCATCTAATATACTAATGTTATTACGGTAACATGTTTTTTGAAGTATCTTTATTTTATTTATTTTTATATAACTTGGATTGCATGAAATATTCATATGAGGTTGCTTTTTTTTTTATGGTTTCGGAAAGGTTTCAAAATATGTTGGAAATGCGAAAATTGTTTAAAAATGTTGTTTACATTAGATGTGTAAATGTTCTGTTAAAACATATAAGTAAATATTTTAAAATGTATGATAGTTAAATGATCAGTTTGAGATTTTAGTAATAAATAATTAATTTGATTCATTGCATTAAATTAAATTTTAATATTTGTTGGTCAAATGTTTTTAGGAATTTAAAGATCTTTCACTAGAGGAATCAGAGTTCAAGACAGTTTTTAATAGAAACGATGGAATAAGAATAAAATGATGTTCTTAATCTTTAACTTTGACAGTAAAAAATCATTGTTTTCATTACAAGTCTTGGTATTTGTTTACTCAATTTATGTTAATTTAATTTTCCTATAATTTATATATTTAATTTTATTATATATATATATATATATTTCATAAAAAATAGTAGTATGCTTCAAAACCTTTTTCATATTCCTGTAATTTCTATGTATTTGTTTAAGAAAAAGGTTTTTGGATCCGTATATCAATCACCGAAAACACTTTAGCAAATATATATTTTTCACGCCCTATCATTGGGTTTCAACAAAGTCTGTGTTTTTTCAGTCTGTCAACTGCTCGTTAGAGTAATCCTTTCGAAGTCACCACCGGTGGAACTTTACAGAATAGCCAGAGACATCAAAGTTCTATCCTCTCTGTTTGAAATTTGTTCTTCGTCTTTTATTTCTCGTTCCCTAAACGTCTTTTATTTCTCGTTCCCTAAACACTGAGGCAGACTTATCGGCTAAGTCGGCGCTTTGAAATGATATTCCTCCCACATAATAATTTTTTTCTGATGGTAGTTTTAATATGAGTAGTTTGTGTTAAAAATAATATTTTTCAAGAGGACTTAAAACTGCAACTTCTTATACATTCATTAGATAATCTAAAAAATTGTGTAAACACTGTAGCCTACTAGTTTAGGTTTAAAGGTTTTTACACCCAAGTTTGGGGTTCGAATCCCAGACTATATAATTTCTTGCAGATTACAGGAAATCTAGGTTTCAAATCTCGGAAAGAACAATTTATTAATGCAAATTAAAGAAAAAATACTTACAAGAGATCTTCAAAACGATGCAAATAAATCTGGTCAAGAGTTGATCTTCATAGGATGGCTCAGATGATGCAGTTAGGCATAGATTCTCATAAGGCAAGTAATATTGTCGGTTTTCGAATCGTGTATGTAATATTTCTCATAAATATAATGTTATAATAAATCAGCGTTATAAAAAAAAATCTGAAAAGTTATATCCATTATACTAGTTCCCTTTTGGTTTCTAGCAAACACTACTTATAGATAAATATTAGTCGAGTGACTTGTGTAGTGTGTACAGGATTGAACAATATAGTCTTTGTAAGATCACTCTGCAATTACAACTTTTCTCTAGATTTTATATATAAACTACATATAGGATCTTTGAGATTTGAATTGTTAATCTGTTAAAAGTCACCTAAAATCTATATTTTGTTGATCAGCCCTTTTGGAATATACATAAGGCATTCCAATAGTAAGAATCTTTAGATATGTCATCATTATGAAATTTAAATTTAATTTTGTATCATCTGAAAACATTCTAGAAAGAATTTTAATATCCAAAATAGGAAATTATTGGCTTATATTGGTGATAATAGTTACCATATGTTTCGTTGACTAAAATCATAGAGGTGTTATAAATGGAAATGATATGATGAAAAAGGAGTCAAATATATGAAAAAAGTGAAGTTATAAAGAAATTTTCAGAAAAATATATGAACTTATACTTCAAATATAGAGAGTCAAATATATCAAGCTGTACTTCAAAAATAGTTTAACAAAACAAAAGTTTCTACTTCAAAAATATTTATTTCTATTTACATGGTTATATAGCAGATATATGGCATCAGAGATCCCTTCTAACGTAGTCCACTCAATACGGATCGGTCGGTCATTATGAATACCTTATCTTTATAATACCACAAATGTAATTCATACCATCTTTTCATCTCAATCTTACTATAGTCAAAACCTTTTCTAATTTGTCTACGTCTTGTTTCTAAGAAGTAAATGCATTACCTCGAATAAAATCCACTCCATGCATTGAATTTATTGCCATTTTATGCAATATAAAATCTATACAATATCTAAATATAATCTGTAAAGATAAAGCATAGCTTCTAATTCCAACCTTCCCCTCTCTAACTCTACTCTCCAAGTCAACGTCAACAACAACGGTCTTCGCCCTCTTTCATCTCTCTCCTTTCACGCACACTTCGTTGCTTATATATTCCGACCAGAACAACACCAAAAAGCATCCCTCTCGAACACACATTTCTCTTTCAATACCAAACCAAACAAAAAAAAAGAAAACAAAACAAAAAATGGTGGCTGCAAGTCCCGGCGGCGGCTCGATGAAGACCTTAACCATCCAAATCCTGACAGGAAGATGGTTTATGTTCTTTGCGAGTCTCTTAATCATGTCGGCGGCTGGAGCCACTTACATGTTCAGTCTCTACTCAGGTGACATCAAAAGAACATTAGGCTATGACCAAACAACTCTTAACCTCCTAAGTTTCTTCAAAGATCTTGGAGCCAACGTAGGAGTCCTCGCGGGTCTAATCAACGAGGTCACACCTCCTTGGTTCATCCTCATAATAGGAGCTATACTTAACTTCTTCGGCTACTTCATGATTTGGCTTGCCGTCACAAAACGGATCCCGAAGCCTCAAGTTTGGCACATGTGTCTTTACATCTGCATCGGAGCCAACTCACAGTCGTTCGCTAATACGGGTTCGCTAGTCACGTGTGTTAAGAACTTCCCGGAATCACGTGGGGTTGTCTTAGGGATTCTCAAGGGGTATGTTGGTCTTAGTGGCGCCATTATTACACAGCTTTACCATGCCTTTTATGGAGAAGACACCAAGTCTCTCATCTTGATGATTGGTAAGTACAACTTTTTAATAAATAAAATGAAACAATACGGTTAATGATATGAAACAGAGAAACAACAGAGGAAAACAGAGGTCAATGATTACTATATGGTTTTAAAACTTGATGCTAGACGTCTAGGCGGCACGTAAAATTGGTTATAAGCAAAATGATTTTTCTAAAATTCTGTTTAGGCAGCGTTCAAACGCCATTTTTTATAGTTTAGCTAGAAGAGGTGATTATATATGAAATTTTTTTACTGATTCTTTCGTTTACTTGGGTTACTGGTTATGAAACGTCTAATTACTATCTAGCTATTTCTTAAACATTGGTTACAGTCATATGAATCTTGATTAGCCTTTTGACTAACTGTATGAGTTATTATTTATGCAGGTTGGTTACCTGCAGCAATCTCGTTTGCTTTCTTGAGGACGATAAGGAATATGAAGGTGGTGAGACAGAAAGATGAGCTAAAGGTGTTTTATAACTTCCTCTACATATCACTCGGGCTCGCGACGTTTCTCATGGCGGCCATCATAGCTGACAAACTCTCCGGCTTTACACGGAGCGAGTTTGGAGGTAGCGCCGCCGTGGTGATCATCTTGCTTCTTTTGCCGGTCTTAATCGTTGTCTTGGAAGAGAAGAAGCTTTGGACGGATAAACAGGTCGCGTTAAACGATCCAGCACCGATCAATATCGTCACGGAGAAACCAAGCTTAGACTCATCTGAGGTCAAAGATAGTGATGAAAGGTCAACGGAGGTGGAGAGTGAGAAAACGGCGTCGTGTTGGACGACTATGTTTAGTCCACCGGAGAGAGGAGATGACTATACGATCTTGCAAGCGTTGTTTAGCGTGGACATGTTGATATTGTTCTTAGCGACCATATGTGGTGTGGGAGGGACTTTGACTGCGATAGACAACTTAGGTCAAATCGGTGGATCATTGGGTTACCCACAGAGAAGTGTAAGCACGTTTGTGTCACTTGTAAGCATATGGAATTACTTTGGTCGTGTGGTTTCAGGTGTGGTCTCGGAGATCTTCTTGATCAAATACAAGTTCCCAAGACCTCTAGTACTCACTTTGATCCTCCTCTTCTCCTGCGCCGGCCACCTTCTAATAGCTTTTAACGTCCCTGGTGGACTCTACGTCGCATCGGTCATCATAGGGTTTTGTTTTGGTGCGCAATGGCCGCTCCTGTTTGCTATAATCTCTGAGATTTTTGGGCTTAAGTACTACTCTACATTGTATAACTTTGGGTCGGTCGCAAGCCCCATCGGGTCTTATTTGCTAAACGTTCGTGTCGCGGGGTATTTGTATGATAAGGAGGCTGAGAAGCAAAACAATGCATTAGGGATACAGAGAAGTGGTGGGCAAGATCTGAGCTGCACGGGCACGGCTTGTTTTAAGCTGTCATTTATTATTATTACTGCGGTAACTTTATTTGGTGTGTTGGTCTCCATGATCTTGGTGATCCGGACCAGGAAGTTTTACAAGAGTGATATCTACAAAAAGTTTAGAGAAAAGGCGTTGGCCACTGAGATGAAGATGGCAGCGACTGCTCCATCAAGGTCGGTGGCCGAGGATAAAGAGAATGACAATGCTAACGGCAAAGTGTTAGGCAAAGGAGGGTAAAGCTGGTTGGTACCTATATATGGTGCACTATTTTGTAAACATATATATGTTTTATGGAATCAGTCCATCACACTTGTTTTCTTTTTTAAAAGCAATACTTTATATGATGTTTTCATCGTTTTGTGTTTTGGATAGTAGCGGAAGCGTGAAATTTGGTGATAGATAAGGGTGTTGAATAAACTAATGAGTTGGACTTGTGATTTATGAGCCACAAGTGACTTGCTTAAAATAAAGGTAAATCATTATAAAAGATAACTCAAAATTATTGCAAGTGGAAAGAGTTGGCTCACGTGTGTTAGTACCACTTGGACTTTAATGTGGTCTAACACTTACGTAACTGTGAAATATAGAACTAGTGCGTCACAATGATATGTGGAAAGTTGAAAGGTAAAAGGGTTTAAGGACAGAATTTTGTTTTGAAAACGTGCAACAGATCTAGAAATAGAGATATTCAAAACTGTAGTCTCAAACTTTAAGTTAGTGGGTACTGGATTTGAAAAGATACACTCGTGAAAGTGTTTCACACATGTAGTGCTGATAAATAATTAGGTAGTGGATAAAGAATCCAAAAAGACAAACCAATAAACCGTTGGAAAGTCGTCCCAACGAATTAGTTAGGATGAACCAGAAGTATTCTTCTTTATAGATCGCACAGATTTCAAACTTTCGTCTCGTAATTTATGTTTTGACTAGATTTCTAATTAAAAGCATGCCAAGAAAATATATGGATATTACTAGTATAAAGTCATATAGTTTGAAATCATATTGATATAACACAATAATTAACAAATTGTAATGTTTTTGAATGTTTGGTATTTGAGTGGTTGTGAAAACAAAACATGTGTTTTCCTTTTTGAATTGTTTATATTTGAGTAGGTTATCAAAACAAAAACTTTGAACATTTTTATTCAAAAATTATGACAGTTCCAGACTTCTGGTCAAGAATAATTTCTTTTAGTATATGGAATCAGGTAATAGATATAATTACTAGGTGTTTTCCTGCACCATGTGCAGAGTTTTTTAAATCTAATTTATATTTAAAAATAAATTTTATCAAATATTATAGATTTTACTATTTTTTTTACTAATATTTACATTTCTATGCCACTGAGAATTAAATTAAACTACCTATTTTAATGCTTATCTTTTCCAGTTAAATTAATGAGTTTTCTTTAATCAAATTTAAACTTAATATCATTAAATGAACCTATCTATTTTAATGTTTATTTTTTTCGGTTAAATTAATAAGTTTTCCTTAATCAAATTTAAACTTAATGTCGATAAATGAACCTAAAAATACATCATATTTAACGTAGCTTTATTACGGACGAGTACAGTCCAATAATGAACTTGAATTTTATTTTTACGAAAATGTGAACACTGACGTATATAATATTTAAAATATATTAACTACAATATAACAAATACATATAACCTACATATACTTTAGTTTGAAATGGTCATGGTCAAGTTTTATATAGTCAACTTACATCATTTATCAATCGATGTACAATATTTAAACCACCTATAGTTTTCGTTTTCTTTATAGGATGTATCAACCAACCAATCATCCTATTGATTTTCTAAGTTTTATAAAAAAACAAATCAATAAATACAAAGCCTATAAATAATTTATTATTAATAAAATTATGAAATTATTTACAATTTGATGACTAATTAATCGCCCTTTTTTATATGTTAAATTTTTCATAGAAGTTTAAAAACCATTATATTTTCTTTAAACATGTATAACTAATTTAATATCTTTTATGCAATACTAAGTCATAATATAATATTTCTTCATATTTTACATTAATACCATTATTTTTTATATATCATCCACAATTCTCTAATTACCTCGATTTGCTCAATTTTTTATATAATATCGAATATTCGTGATAAATAGATGGTTTAAAACGCCAAAAAAATTATTTACTTGGTGAATATAATACATCAAATATTATAAATACATCATTTAGTTAAATAAATAATCAAAAACCAAAAATTCATATCCGCGCTGGCGCGCGGGCCAGGGTCTAGTTACTTTATATTTACCGATCACACTCATAATCTAAATCACGCAACTGTCAAGGGTGTTACTTAATCTAATGTCTAGTCTGTCTAGATAATAAAGACTGTAAATAATTAAATGTAACTAGATCTTGACCCGCTCTCCCGCGTGGATAATATGTTTTACATTTTTATAAATTGTTTAAAGACATATCTAAATAAATAGGTTATTTAGATATTTTTTAGATTCATACACATCATAACCGAACTCACCTGACTCGGACTTCACCCATAAATTTATAATATCCAACCAGAGCTTAATTTTAAAACCCAAAAATATTGATACATTTAAGAACTGATTCATATACGAACGGATACCTAAATACTAATGTCTAACTGATTATGCAACCAGATTAGAAAATTATTTGTTCATTGGTTTGAAATTTTGTCACGAATTGAATAATTGCATTCAAACCTGTAAGATTATTATGGTTAATATGTAAAATAAATGATGCCAAATTATTATGATAAAGATAATTAATGAAATAGTTATGAAGGATTAAAAATAGAATGTAAATGATGTAGTAAAATAATTAAAATATGTAAATTCTATTTTACACCTGTGTAATAAATGTTCTCGAATTATTTAGAAAATACAATAAATGAAGTGGTTAAACTAAATTTTCTTTTATAAAGGAATGAAAATGACGTAAGAAATCACTTAAAATTCGGCAAGTAATATTTTGTACTTCAATTTTAATAGAATAAATGATATAACCAGAGGTGGATCCTCAGTCTAGGCACAATGTAATTTCAAAGTTGAAGATATTTTTTTTGTTGAAAGTTCTTTCTTAACAACTCATGTTAAAAGTTTATAATTGAGTTTTGGTTAGCACTTGGAGGGGAGGGGGGAAGGTCTTTTTCAATCTCTATTATTTGTGTCGTGTTTTTTCAAACCCAAAAAATATAGGTGCTAAAATAAATTGAAAAAAAATGGAACTTAAAAAGTAATTTAAATTTTAGACCCAAACTTTTAACTAACCCGACGTTAATTAGTGTTAATCATGTGTCAAGCAATGGTTTAAAACGACATTGTTTTGATTAATTCTACAAAACTAAGTCTTTTTAATTTTTTCATACAATATGCCACAAAAAATATTCCATCCTTTGTATAGTAAAATCTCGTAGAATGTGTTCGATTCCTTGTTGTGACTAATAATATATTTGGAGAATTGGTTTGGTGAGTACGAATTGTGAATTGGTTTTCAGTGAGAATTGATTTTCTTGTACATAATTGAAGAATGAAGCGTAACGAACTTTTTTTTTTTTTTTGAGAATTAAAGCGTAACAAACTCACCAAATGATGGATGGTGAATAATTGCAGGAATTTTGGCGGGTTTTGAATCTGACGTTTGAATTTTTTAATGAGGATTTAAAAAAAATTATAACATATTTTTATTAGAGTTGTTAGGATAATAATGTTATTATTCTAGTAAAGTTATATGATTAAGATCTTCAAAGGGTATAAGTAAACCACCGAATCTTTTTAATTTAAAAAATTTCTAAAATAATATATGGTGACAATAATATGTATGTTGTGTTTATAAAAAAATCTAGTTATTAATCTTGTAAGAATACAAAGTGTTTATATTAGTTGGAGAAAACTGATTTAAAATAAAATAATTGAACTTATTTAAAACGAATATACAAGCTGATCTTCTTGCTTTTAAATTATTTAATAACACCCTATGGTTATTTATAAATTACTTCTTATGGTAAATATGATAATTAAACTAATACTGTTTATAAATAGTATTAGTTTAGTTAACCTAATACTAATGACAGTATGGTTACTCTGGTTTTCTTAACTCTCTATAATAACCACACAGTTTTATTTTATTTCATGGTTATTAACTAATTTACAAGCTGATTTAAAAGCAAGAAGATCAGCTTGTATATTCTTGCTTGACTGTCCTTAAGTTTATGGTTATTATAAATAATTTAAAAGCAAGACGAGGGTTATTTGAATAACCATAGGGTGTGATTGCATATACCTCGTTGTTGTTATTTCTTACCTCTCTAAAATAAGTGTATGGTTATTAACTAATTTATCATATTTACCATAAGAAGTAAATTAAACAAGAAAACTGATTTAAATATAAAGAAAAAATAATTGAGAGAACTTTTAGAGTTTATAGACAAAATTTAAAAGAAATGGTACAAGAATGATTTCATCATTTCCGCTTTACTGATTAATTTTTTTTTTTTTTTTTTTGAAAACTGATGGTGTCAAGCTAGCTAGTGACAAGTCTCATGCAATAAACTATCTCGTACACTAGAGTTTACAATTTAAGTATTTTTCTACAAAATAATAAATTTTCATGCTATGCATTCAGTCATTCACTAAACTTACAAGAAATTAATCTTACCTTTTGTACTATTCACTAGGTTTTGGTTGACCACCCAATTCACACCTACCCGGACAAAAGTATTATTTGCATGCTATCGAGATTGGAAGTAGAAAATATATTTTTGTTATCTAAAGCATAAAATACTGTTAGTCTAGTACTTTTATTAAATAATTTTTTAAAAACTATTTATAAATTAATAAGTGGCTAGTAACATCCTAAAGAATATCTCAAATCCTTTCAGAACAACCGATTGATCATCTCTCTATTTCAACGTTCCTCTTATTTTTCTTTTTATTAATAAAATTTAAAAGTATTCTATTTAGAATCTACGAGAGGGAGATGATATTCATCAAATCGTCTTGAAACAACCGATTGATCATTGTTATATAGTCAGAAAGACATACCCATTTGCTTTAAGTATATCCATTAACATACTTCCAATTATAGTTTTGACTAAATGTTTAACATCAAGAAAAATAGATCGAATTGGTCCATTTCAAATATATTTAAAGGATATTTCGATTGCATCTCGTCATATGAAGAAAACATGATACTTTCATTATATATGGTGAAAACGTAAAACTGTTCTTCAGTTGATATATTCAAATGCAAAACCGAACGATTTCGAGTTGGGACAATTTGGCTGGCTTCCAAACCCGAAGAAACTAATAATGTTAATTGCCATTTGACAGTAACATGAAGTGTGGTTTGTTTTGGATGAGTTGTATATATTTGGATTTTATTGTTTTATATCGTAAAATGTTTCCCATAAAGGGAGAAAAAAGAAAGTTCACATTTTTAAAAAAGAGAAAACAACCATTAAAACACTGAACCTTCAAACAAAAACCATAAAAATCCCAAACTCATGTTTGAACTAAAAATTCCTTAACTTTTAAATATTAGCCATTTTAGCTATCATTTTTGTTGACTCAACCATTTATGAAATTCGAATAGTCAACATTTATGCTCGTGTTATACCTAATACGACGCTCTTTTGAAAAAAAAAACATTTTGTTTAAGAAAAATCCTAAATCGAATTCATCTTCGTCATTCGAAAACCTAATCACCAATTTGATTTTATCTTCCCCAAATCGATTTTAGAAGAAATCTCCGATTAAGACAAAAAGTGGTGGTTTCTCCGGTGACTGCTAATAATTTTCATCAGTTTGGTAAAGTCAATTGTCACTCTCAATTATGTGTCAGGTTTTGGAAGCTCAGTCCCAATTTCTTGTCAAGTTTAACGGTTTTAGTTTAGCAGTTGACTATTTGAGTTTCTTAAATGGCCGAGTCAACAAAAGATGAGAGTTCAAACAACCGATATTTAAAAACTGAGGAATTGTTTTGCTCAAACACGAGTTTGAGATTTTTTTGCTTTAATTTAAAAGTTTAGGGTTTTAATGGTTGTTTACTATTTTAAAAAAATAATACACATCCAATATAGTAGAATCATGAACAGTGATAATGGCCAAGTTAGTTTGATAAAAAGTTTTATCTGTGAAATTTCCTTTTTATCAAATGAAAATCTACCGTTTTAATAAATCATCATATGTAAGAAAAAGCTACGCCTTCTTATAAATGAAGTTCTACAGTCAACAACTATACCCTGGTGAAAAATATAACATGTTAGAGTTATCAAAAACTTCAAATTTCCTTTTTATCAAATGAAAATCTACCTTTTTAATAAATCATCATATGTACGAAAAAGTTACACCTTCTTATAAATGAAGTTCTACAGTCAACAACTATAGCCTGGTGAAAATATAACATGTTAGAGTTAAAACTTCAAATAAAACTTGCCGAAATGTTTGCCAAAAGGTTCTTGGTATATGATATAGAAACATTGATGATTTACCTAGCCAAGCTCAAACCAAAATATTCTTACGTTAAGTACTCATTTTGTCGTAAGAATACTTTGTAAGCTGTATAAGTATTACGTAATTTTCTTATGGTCAACAAGAATTAAGAAAATTATTGGCTTATATAATGTACATTTAATTACAAGGGAATTCCCGTTAGTGCTTCCCCACTTCTTCATATTGCCAGTAAATATGCATCGTTTAGTTAGATAAGAAAGTGGTTAGACAAATAATGTCTATTATACAAAATAAAATTAAATAATGATTAGTATTGGAAAGGAATATAAAATAAATCCATGCAGGTTTTATATTCTATGATTAGTATCATACTAATCGATAAGGGTAGAGTTGGACATGAATTTAAAAAAAAACCAACAATTAGTGTCAGATAGACAAAAATCTGTAAAAGTATGTAAATATTCTTTAAGTTTGAAGAGCCTTGCATCGATGGGAAGTGCGAGCCGTAAAATGAATACTTAGATACATTAAAGGGATTTCAAAGATGAGTTTGAGATACATAAAAGAAGGAGAGTTTGTAAGTATGGGTTACTAGGATGCCGATTATGTTGGTGTTGCATATGGGAAAAAGGTCAACTACAAGTCTTGTGTTTATTGTTGGAGAAAATCCGATAAGTTGGAGATAAAACTTACAAAAGGTTGTGCCATTGTTTTCAACTGAGTCGGAATATATAGCTTTGTCAGAGGCGGAAAGAGAGGCAGTATGGTTAAGGTTTAATGGAAAAACTTGGTTTTAATCAAGATGCGGTGAAGATATTATGTGATTCTCAGAGCGCAATAGCTCTGGCCAAAAATGATGTTCATCACGAAAGGACAAAATAAATGCAGGTGAACTATCATTTCACCAAAGACTTAACTAGTGATGGATGGATATAAGTTTTGAAGTTTGAAACTGAGTTTAATCATGCAGACATCTTTACAAAGGTTTTACCAATAGGCAAGTTGAAAGAAGCATTGAACTTGTTACGGGTAAAAGAAAACTGAAGTTCATAGATTATGGAGATAAGAAGATGATGGTTTTTTCAAGGAAGAAGATTCAAAGTTGATAGTTTTGTCAGGAGATAATAACATAAGTTAGTTTACTCATATATTAGCAATAATATTTCACTAGGAAAGAGTTGATGAAGAACAAGGTGGAGAACTGAAGATTTATGGTCTAATCAACTGGGTGAGGTCACGGTCCAATCGAAGTGATATTGAGTTGGTTCTAGTGGATTGCTAGCTAGTATAGCCTCAGTGAGAATAGCTGCTCCTGACATTGAAAAATGAGATGAACACCATGTAAAAAAGTTTGGTATTGTCTTGCTTTCATTTTTTTTGTTTTGTTGATTGATCTTTAGAGGAGTTGAATATAGGTTTAGATTTGTACAGACTGCACATTTGATTTGATTTTTGTAATTGAACAATTCGTTTTAAGGTATGAATTTAGAAGTGGTCGTTCACACGATGCTACCTTTCTCCCAAAGACTCTTCATCTTAAGTCCTCTTTTTATAGTAACTTCGACTAGGGATGAGCGCGGATCGAATATGTGGGTTTTTTTAAGGTATTTATGATTCATTTTGTCCGTGTAATCAATCATCCGATCCGATTCAATCTGTAGCTACTAGTTATCTAGATATTTGATCTTATGGATAACTGGATATCTGATTTAATTCGTATAAATAAAATAAAAAATAAATAAAAATTTAAATAATAGAAAATATTAATATTTTATCACATAAAAGTTTATTTATTTATTAAAAATATAATTAACTTATATAATTAAAATATTGTAAAACTTACATAAAATATAACGTTTACATATATATATATATAATTTTTGAAATATATGTATTTATATGCGTATAACATATCGGATCGGATATTCGTTCATAAAATTATTAGTATTTGGGATTTGTTTCATTTCTTTCGGATATTGCATATTAGTATTTGTTTTGTTTTGTAAAGTTACGGATATCCATTTTCTGTTTGAATCTATGCAGATAATGTACTGAATCATAACCTACGAATATTTTGCTGAGCCTTAACCTCAACAAGTTCTTGTCTTTGAATTAGTCAAAAGTCTTCGTTCCCATGATTTTATTTAAATAAATATATAATTACAGCTTTCACTTGTTTGATTTTCTTATATTCTCTCTGCAAATATTAAATAACAACGCATGTGTATATGTTATCTTGTTTTATTAACAACTAGTATTATGGTTGCTTGCCATGCAGGAGCACCTATACTCATCAATATGAAATGTTAATTTAAAAAATATACTTAAAAGTTTTCAACAGACGCCATTAGGGTGTCTAGATGCTATTCCTTCTTCTTTTCAAGCCAGTTTTCGTTGGTGATTCTTTCAATGGTTAGATGGCTTGATTTTCACTGAAATTATGAGTAAGATTGATTTTTGACTGGATATAAACCTCTGCAAAATTAACTGGAACAAAAGCTGAAAATGTAAACATGAAACCGATCATCCATCCACATGTTTCACTCGTCGCCCCATGTGACGTCAACCATACAAAACGAATTTCCATAAAACTCTAGAATCATTAAAAGTTGTCGCTGATATATTAATTTACTAAACAAAAAATTAACTCACTCTTTGTCTTACAATGGAGAATGAATGTTTTCAAATCCATTGATTTCAGTTTCTCTGTCTTCCTGTTCCACCCTGTCTAGACTTATGTTTTGTTTTGCAATTGATGAAGTGGTTCTTTAGTGGGTATTTCTCGAATATTCTGAAAGATATATGATTATAAATACCAAGAAAATAAGACATAGCGGGAACAAGATACATAAATATACACGTTTTGGTAAAATATAAATATGAAGTGGTTCTTTAGTGGGTATGTCTCGTATGTGCTTGTTTTATTTTAACATGTGTATATATATGGAGATAACGGGATCAAAAGCCATATCACTTTCTTTTTCGTTTTCCCCTTATCTATAAAACTTGTGAAACCCTAAAAGCTGATCAGAAAGTTCAAGAATTTTTTTTTGGTAAAATAAGTTAGAGTTCAAGAATTTTGAGAAGTGAAAGTAATGGCAATAAAAGATAGATCACTAGAAGAGACTCCAACATGGGCTCTTGCTGCTGTTTGCTTCGTTATTCTTTTCATCTCTATCATGATCGAATATTTCTTGCACTTTATTGGTCACGTACGTATATTTTTCTTCTATGTTTTGATCTTTATATCATCCAAGTCTTCCTTTCTCTTCTTTTGTGCTCTTCTCCAACGATAAGAAATATACGATAATTTCACTATATAATGCCTTCAAAGCTACATTATCTCTCTTTTTTTCTTTACTAGAAAATCAAAATCTAGTCGGTAACTCCCATAGTCTTCAATTTTTCTTTCCAATATTTGTAGTGGTTTAAAAGGAAGAACAAGAAGGCTTTATATGAAGCTCTTGAAAAGGTTAAAGCAGGCAAGTTCACTATTCTATACAGATTATATATTATAACCTTGGGTGTAGTTTTGTATCACAATACGATCAATTTTTTCTATTTGAATTTCTAACAAATTTCCCTCCTATTTTTGGTTTTTGTTGTAAAAATAGAATTGATGCTACTGGGATTCATATCGCTTCTACTTGTTGTACTGCAATCACCAGTCTCCCAAATTTGCATTCCAGAAAGAATTGCTGCGACTTGGCATCCTTGTAGTAGCCAACAAGAGCTCGCTAAATATAGTAAAGATTATATCGACGATGGTCGCAAAATTCTTGAAGACTACGACTCCAACGACTTTTATAGTCCTCGTCGAAGTTTAGCCACAAAGGGTTATGACAAATGCGCAGAAAATGCATGTCTATATTTTAGCTACTCATTACTTTTAACCTTTTAAAGTATTCCTCCTGTTTGTTTCACAAATACTGTTATTATTTTTATTTTTGTTGTGATTTATTATTTTCAGGGGAAAGTAGCATTGGTATCTGCATATGGTATCCACCAATTGCATATATTCATCTTCGTGCTCGCTGTATTTCATATTCTCTATTGCATTATAACCTATGCTTTGGGGAAAACCAAGGTACATGATATTTTCTATACGTTTTTCACAAGTACATATGTATCTGTTTAATTTTGTGATGTAATATGCAGATGAAGAAATGGAAATCATGGGAGAAAGAGACCAAAACGCTTGAGTACCAATATGCCAATGGTATGCACAAACATATTGGCCATTATCTCATGTCCATTAATCATCAAAGAACAAAAACAAAAATGAGTATTTTCAGATAAAATATCTTCGTCGGTGTTTGACTTTGGCAACGTTAACATCATGATCACGTATCACTTGTATTTGTTTATTCATCCACATCTCTCACACTCGTATATTTTTCATTGAGTTTTATAATCAGACTTATGAGTAGAATATCCAATAAGAACACGATTAATGTTTGACTTGTAAATGAACAATTTCGCAAGAGACCGGCCATCACTTTTAGTAATTATATATGTTCTGTCCTTTTTTTAATTTATTTTATTGCATTTTATTGTTTTAAATGTTGTAGATCCAGAAAGGTTCAGATTTGCAAGAGATACATCGTTTGGACGTAGACATTTGAATATATGGAGCAAGTCTTCCTTTACCCTTTGGATTGTAAGTTTTTATTTATATCATTCTTCTAAATTTCTACTTATTGTTTCCTGTAATTTGGTTTTGAATTACAACAAAGAATAATGGATAAATCGGGGGCATGCAGACATGTTTCTTCAGACAGTTCTTTGGATCAGTGACAAAAGTGGATTATCTTACATTAAGACATGGCTTTATAATGGTAAGTAATCATTGCTTAATGTTAAAAGTAATAATTATTTTACTAGTTTTGACCCAAAGAAGATTTACTATCATATTATTCATCCAGAACCTGTTTTTTTTTTTTAATTATTGAATGGGTGCAGGCGCATTTGCCTGCAGGAAGTGAAGCTCGTTTCGATTTTCAAAAATACATTCAAAGATCTTTGGAAGAAGATTTCAAGGCTGTTGTGGGTATAAGGTTAGTCCCTTTCTTATTTTAAATCAAATTCATTGATATTTTCTTTCAATTATGTAATTTTCCTTTTACCAAAATTTTTTATTATCTAATTTTCCATAATATATTAAAAAATTCTGATTAAATAAGTGATTGTGTGTGTGAATGAAACTCCAGCCCAGTGATATGGTGCATTGCTGTCTTATTCATATTGACTAATACACATGGTTGGTTCTAATTCTTTATAATTTCATTTTAAGTACTAAGTAAATTATACATCAACTTGATACAAACTTCTATTTTCTTTTTCAAATTTTAATAGGATGGGATTCCTATTTTTGGCTGCCTTTCCTCCCTTTGCTTGTAAGTAATTACAGACACATTACTTCAAACTTTTCAACTGGTTTTGTTATCAAGTTGTGATTGTGAATACATAATATTAGTTATATTAATTATATGGTTGGTTTGTTTTATGAAATGAAGGTGATATTAATAGTAGGAGCAAAACTTCAAGTGATAATATCAAAATTAGGATTGAGGATTCAAGATAAAGGAGATGTAGTTAAAGGAGCTCCTGTGGTTGAACCGGGTGATGATCTCTTTTGGTTTGGTCGTCCTCGTTTCATTCTCTTTCTCATTCACTTGGTTCTTTTCACGGTATAACTAATTTAATTAGTCATATGTGTGTTTAATGAATTTTTGAGTTATGATATATTTAAATAATATAGTTTTGTATATTTCTTACAGAATGCATTTCAACTAGCTTTCTTCGTTTGGAGCACCGTGAGTAACAATCCAACTCTTCTGAAAATATCATTTAAAAAGGTTTTTTTCATGAAATTAATTGATTATGGCTTTGGTATTAATTTTTGCAGTACGAGTTCACACTCAAGAACTGCTTCCACCACAAAACCGAAGATATTGCAATCAGGATCACCATGGGGTTTGTAAACTCCGCAACTATTACATAAAAATATATATTAATTATGTTTTGTATCTTTGCACTAAACTTCTTGATGTTGTATACGACAGGGTATTGATACAAGTTGTATGCAGCTACATCACTCTACCTCTCTATGCTCTTGTGACTCAGGTATATAATCCAAATTGCTAAACATCGTGTTTGTTACGATCAAAACTAATTGTTTAGTAATGAGCGGACTAATCGGTTAGTTTCCTTGTGCCCCGGACTCAAACCACCTATGTGACGGAGGATACTTTTTTGGATTGAAATATCTAAAAGCTTACTAAGGGACTGGAGGAGATTATCCCACTGTTAACAAGATAAAAAAGAATCGAAGCATCCATAACATGCATAACATGTATAAACTTTAAATATGATATCATGTCAACAATAGAATGTTTAGATATTTTTTTAGTCGACATCAAATGGCAGTGCATTAGATTGATGCATGTCTCGTATATAGTTTCATTATTAGATCTCGAGTTGTCTATGTATAATTCTCTAACACTAAATTGTAATTACAGATGGGAAGTTCAATGAGGCCGACCATATTCAACGACAGAGTAGCCAATGCATTAAAAAAATGGCACAACACGGCCAAGAAACAGGCCAAACATGGAAACTCAGGGTCCAACACACCCCGCTCGAGCCGCCCCACCACGCCAAAACATAACCGCAGCCTTGATCACCTCCTCCACAATCGTAACCGCAGCCTTGATCATCAAACCAGCTTCACTGCATCTCCTTCTCCTCCTAGGTTATCTGATTCTGGCAGACACGGCCATGGTCCTCAGCATTTCTTTGATCCTGAATCTCAAAATGTCTCTCCCTACAGTGACATCACAGATTTTGATAACGGCAATATTCAGCAACCTCATGCTGACGTAGCTAGTCCTGTTACAGAAGAGAAAGAGATTACTGAGCATGTCAAGATTGATTTACCAGAGTTTACTTTTAAGAAGTGATATGAGTTCTATACTGGACTTCTTGTTCATTCTTTGTAAATCATATAAACTTTGAAATAAACAGTTCTCGTTCTTTTCTTCTTATATATTTTTGCTATCAGAATAAAAACCAAAACGTTTATAATCAACTTAAAATCTTTAATGCATTGAGACTTTGCTTTTGTTATCTTCTTAAATTAAGCAGAGCATGAGGATCTTGATGTCTCGAATATTATGCTTATAACAGTAACATATAGTCATATCATTACAACTCTGACAACAGTTGTTTGATAGACATGTTAACATGGAGCCGAATCTATATACTAAAATCTTGGAGACTTTCTATGGAATTTCACCCTTCTACCGAGGAAATTTTTTGTCTAGGAGCTTGACAACAACATACAGAGTTAAGTAGTTGATGTAATCATGTAACCTTCAGAAACCGAGATCACAAACCGATGGCAAGCAAGAGCAGAGGCGGTGAGAAACATAACAAAGGACGTCAAGCAGAATTTGAGCGTCAACATTCTCTCTTTGCGGATTCAAGTATCTTTCTCAGTATCACTCTGACACGTTTGTCTCACATCAAACTCTGGAAATCTTTTACTGTAATGTTGGTTCCTGAAGACTGTGGTGGGTCTGGAAGAGAGATGAATTTAGGGAATTAACTCCGGAGATCCCCACCATCCATTGGTACAGTGTATCTGCAACCATTGTGCAAAGTTTCTGGCGGATGACATGTGCCTCTTTTGAAATAAGAGTCTTCTAAGAGCCTCAAGACCAAACTTACAGTGTCAACATCTCACATCTCTGTCCGTTTGATCGGAACAGATGTTTCATCCCTTGATGATGTTACCAGTGGCGAACCTTTCCTAGAGTAGGTATCAAGTAAGTTATTATAGATGCCTATCAAATAAGTTATAAGTTATTATTTAAAATTAGTTTGTGGTATCAGGAAATTTTATCATCAAGGTTTATTCTTGAGTTATTCATTGTGAAGCTTCAGTTTGGTGATGTCGTGCCATTTCTTGGTTTTAAACCGACAGGTTCTTCCGGAATTTTTGGTAAGAGATTGTGGAGCTTTAGCTCAATTTTGTTGAGTCATTGAATAGTTTGATTGTCATCCGTTTTTCTGTCTGCTACTTGGGTGGAGATCTGTTTTCTTGTGGTTTCCCTTAGTTAAAACTTGTTTGTCAGTGGCGGTTGCTTGTGGTTCGTATCGAAACTTTATTTAAGCCTTACTATCACCTCAATAATCTTGACCCTCATCTCGTTTGTCCCTGCTGCTCTTATCAACTTGCTTCCCTTCCTTGATAATTGTTTGCTAGCTTCACAATTTCTTAGGGACCTTGTTCATTCCTAGTTTTTGTAATGTTAGATACTTTTCAGTTGTCTTTTTAGTTTCCGGGTGATATGATTGCTCCTTTTCCGGCTTGGTGTAATCCTCCGTAGACGACAGAAAAAACTACAATTATAAATTGGAAGCAGCATTCAGTACAATGTGAGAAGTAGGATGTTTTAAGAAATTCCACCTGGAATAACATGGGGAGAAGCAACGATGCATTTCCAATTATCCACGGATCCAGAAAAGGCTACTACAAGAATTCTATCTTCTCTAGAACAACCCATGGTAAAAGAGATGTCAAGTATGCACTAGTCTTTGAGATTATATTCTTTAAATTAATTATACATTTTAGATAAATCATATTCCTAAAATCTGCTAATCTCAATCTGGAAAAAAATCCTATAGAAATATGAATTATCAAGCATTGATCAAAGATTATACGTTGTTTATAGGTCCGTCCAATATGGTAAAACCGAACCGTACCAAACCAAACCGAACCGAAATAGACAATATGGTGTGGTTTTGGTATATACCATATAAACCGAATGGATGTGATTTTATAAAAACCGTAGGATTTGGATATGGTTTGGTTTATAACCGATTAACAGAATAAACCGATCAAAACCGATCAAAAGTAGAAACATGTAAATATGTACATATTTTATAATGTCACATGAAAATCTATTTGTTATATAAGTTATTCTTTTGTTAATAATTATTATTATATTTTTTATAGTAATAGAAAATCCTAATTTGAAAAACACTTAAAATATAATTAAAAAACAATTCATCGCAACTGAAGCTTCTTATTTTTTAGTCTTCTTTTTTTAATCATTTTGCTTTCTTTTGGCATTGATTAAATTGAAGTGAAGGTTATAAATTTGATGGATAATAACTAGAAAAAATTCTTCACAACTTTTTTCTTATTTATAAATGAACAGAGTTTCAATCGAAGAAACATGACTTTGATGAACACTAAATATAGAATAGTGGAAAAACTTTTCTTTCATACTTCTTTTTTGTTTTTTTTTTATTTTTATTTTCAAATTTTTGAGCTTTGATTTTAATTCTAAATTTGATTATTTCATCTGAAAGTATAAGCGTTTTTAACTTTTTTGTTCTTTTATTTGAAAATATAATATTTTTTTAATAAATGACTACGATGATAATATGACTTTAAAATTTATGTAATATGATCTCAAACTAAATAATATTGTTTTGGTATAAAACCGAATAAACCAAAAAACGACGGTATATAAACCGAACCGAATCGAAGTAAATATGGATTTAAAATGGTAGTTATATTTTACTAATCGAAATACCGAAAAAACCGAACCGAAACCAAACCGATATCCATATTGAACACCCCTTGTTTATTAGTTTAGTAACTTTAGTTAAATGATAAGTGGCCATCATGGTAAAACTCAAATCAGACTCCTCTAGACATTTTTTTTTAAACACAGACTCTTCTAGACATTAGTATAAGAATTTTAGCTGTGGAAACTTTCTTCTTCATTTAACACTTTAAGCTACTGGGCTTATTTGTTTCTACCGGACGCCCGCTAACGTAATGGATTTAAACTTAATAAAAGAAAACACGATGGTCGAAACATCATTTGAAAATATAAGAATAATGAATGATGAAAGTAATTTAGTATATTGCCGAAATCTTTCATATTCTGGAAATAATATCAGTTACAATATTTAAATAAAGATTCAAAATTATTTTAAGATATTTAAAACTTGCTTTAAATAGATTTAAAATACTTTTGAATAAACAGTTATCTAACAATAATAAAAGGAAGATATCCTCAAATTCTAGCTATGCCACGTTGGTTAAGAAAATCAACCTATCAGAAGCTTCCAAATCGCCACGTCATCTTTGTTACTTGAAACAGGTTTTAAACGGGTCGGTCAATTCACGTGAGCTCAAAATATTAAAAAGAGCCCAAACCTCCTTCCAAGCATTGTCCAAGTCGTCTCTGTCTCTTCAACTTCACGATAACCTCTGCAATCCAAGTTTCTGTTGCTCTCACTCATTCAATTTTGTACTTTAAACTATCTTAATAATAAGAGATATTACCCCATCAAAGCTTTTCACCTCCCCTTCTTTCTGTTCTTATATAAACTAATAAACCCTACATCAAAAAAAAAAATTAAAAAAAAAAATAACCCTACATCAAAGCTTTCATTGAGGATCTGCGACCTTAAGACAACCAAATGAAGATATGGCTATGAAATCGGCTTATATCTCCAGCAAGTCTCCGGTATGAATGTTTCTTTCCCAATTTTGTTTCATGGATTATAGAGAAATCTCATTAACCACTCACTGGTTTCTTTTCCAGCAGGACACTGTGATGCAAGGTCTCATCTAATTGTGCTCCACTCTACCTCCCTGACCTCAAACTAGGATTCACTTATAGTTCAGGAACTTTTTTGCTATGAAAAGCAAAGAGATCTATCGAGTTGCTGATCTTGGTTTGGCCATTTGCTTCACGCACAGCTCTGTCCTCTCCGATCTTGACCACATGTGCCTCCCTATTGACGCAGACAGGTTTAGGTTTAACTTACATGAGGTTTTGAAGCCAACTATGGACTCAGGGGTGACCTCTATTGTAAGCTGTTACAACTTTAAAGTCATATTCAATTTGATTGCTTATCTGCGTAGTTATAGACATTTGAAGGCCCCATTTAACTGCAACTTCCCAACCATTGATGTAGATGTCGTTGGCCACATGAAACTGCTAAATGAACAGATGCTCATTCAACGCCCGGTCCTTCACGAAGTGGCAATAGCAACCACACAGTGTGTCTTGATCCATTTGCAAACTAAGTAGTATATTGTCTTCAACTATTGCACATTCTCTGTATAGAATAGTAAAGTTTATAGCTATGAGTATGACATATATTTGACGTTCTAATCATGGTTACTTTCCATACTCATGGTTCTGTTTATATTTGTATGGTTAGTAATCTGTATAGAATAGTTAAGTTTCTAGAATCGGTACTTTGACGTTCGGCTCCCGTATGTTTACTGACTCTTCAATTTCTACATAAATATCTCAATATAATTTAGGCCCACTTATCTTTCTCTTTTTTCTTTTGTGTTTGATCTTCTACTAAGGTTCTTTGTTTTATTTTTTACTTTCAGTGTTGCTCTGGTTTTAAAGCTTTCTGTTTGTACAAGTTTGAGTCAAAACTCATACAAGTTATATATGACTTTTCCTGGAACACCCACCACATTTCTACAGGTAAAATTGTGTTGATTACTTTGCAAGTTTATCATATAAGTTTTTTTTCGAAAATTCCAGCTCTGACTATACAATGTGCATTTCCAATTGAAGCGTTCATTAGGCCCTTTTTGATCCATAATTAAAAGGTTTGGCAACAGTGGAGAGGGATCCTTCGTGTCAGCCCATTACAAAGACGGAATTTGATATCGAGAGAAGAAAAGTTACTAAAGAGGCTATCATGGAGTTAATATCTAGGGAGATAACTGAGTACCATACTCAGCTGCTAATGAATTCAAGTTTTATCTATCAAAAGTCTTAATATAATACTTGTGTTTGCATCTCTGAGAAAGCATTGTGTTACACCCAATCGCTAACATTGTCAGTGTTGTGCATTGTTGTTAATCAATTTAGGAGACAGTTGCGCATCTTGAAGAAAATAGCGGAAAAAAACAGGCCCTGTGGCACCCCTAGAAAAGAAACATGCCTCTTCCCAGGTAAATCCGTATATTATTTTTTCTTTTAGTGATTGTTTGTTTTCACATGATCTTATTTCTTTTATCTCCTCTCTTACTGACCGGGTAATATGCATTGTTAGCTTAGTTGTATATGTACATTTACATAATCAGAGCCTCATCTACAACCAGCTTGTGTTGAACACTAATTTCTTTGAGCCTCATGTCAGCTTAATTTATATTATGTATTTTTATATTTTGGAACTGAAAAAATGTATATTTGCATTTGTTTTGCTCTATGGACATTGGACTGTACGAGGATCAACTCCAAATTGCATAAGTTATTGCTTGGTCGGGCGGATAACCTTTTGGCTTCTTCTTTGTAAATAATATGTATGGAGCAAGAAAGGGTTGGTGTTGATTCCGTCAGTCATCTTGAAATCAGCTGGAGACTGACCTGCGGCAATGTTAATTCTCTTGAAAACCCAATGTTGATGTCTAGGCGTTAGCTCTTTAAATATAAAAGACTTTGCAGTTCATAATCTGTAACTTTATATCATAGAGATTTGTCACGTACATTCTGAAAATTGGTACTGTAAGATAAGCAACGAACTCATTGCTACTTCTCTTTCCCTTAAGTATGCACCAGCAATTTATGTCTAGGTAGGATAACATGGAATTTGTAAGTTTGAAAATGTTACAGTGTCCATGTGTTTTAAAAATACGCACTGCAAAGTCCCTAAGCTACTTATCATCTCTCCACTCCACTGCTCTCTCTACCAGACCAAATCATCGAGAACACTCCAGAAACTCCAAACCTCTTCCTTTAATTTCATCAGTTTCCCTTTAATATTTTTCTTTTGTGGTTGATTCTTTGTGAGGGTTCTTTTTTTTTGCACTTAAACTTCATGCTTATGATTTTAAAATTAATTGTAACTACAATTAATCTCTTTAGTGTTATTCATATAATATAGTTTTTATTCATATTAAAAACACATTACCTTTTTCATTATTATTTTTTACATATAAAAATAACTCACTCAATATTGTAAATTTAAATATTTATGTTCAAGGAACTGCAAAGCATAGGTAATTGGAAATGTGAAATTGTCTTGGTGACAAACATTATTCGTTAAATATATAAAGATAAAAGAAATCAACTTTTAAAAATGAAATACACTATGATTAATACGTCTTATTTACAGGAAAGTAAATCATTGTCGACACAGTTTTACTTTGATCATACAATAAAAATCATCAAAAGCTTCTAAAGCAGGATAAGAGTAACTTTAATACATGAGCTTGAGCTAAAAACACACCAATATAACTCAAATGATGATTATCAAGAAAACCTAACAAAAAGCAACATTTAGCCCTCTTCCAAACATGCTATTCTAACAAACTTATAAAACACAGATTTATTACAATTTAGAAAGGCCAAAATAAAGCTAGAAGTAACATTTCAACAACCAAAATCAGTGCATGTAATCTCCTCCCTTTTATACTATAAGTTAGATGTTAAAAAATTGCAAATCTGTCAAATTTAAAAATCAATTATCCGCGCATAGCGCGGAAAACGACCTAGTATTATATAAAACACAAATACCTACATACAAAACATAATATATATAATAAAAAAATATTATTTAGAAAATTATAACAGATAATCAAAAATATTTTGTACTAGCATAATAAATTGAAAAACAGTTTCTATTTTCTGTTAGTAATCTAGCTTTGAATGAAAAACTTATATATATATATATAATTCTTTTTCCTTATAATAACGTTTTTTTTTTTTTTTTTTGTAATTTTGTGTTGTGAATAAACGTGAATTAAATATGAAAAATAAGAAAAACATACAAATATAATAGAGACAAACATATGTTTAGGATTGTAAATTTATTATGTGAATAAATAGTGTATTATTTATTATACTCATATTTATATAATTTCAAAATATAATATTTTAAAATAGAAATTCTTATCTATTAGAACAATTTTCTTAATTTTAAAGATATACCATGTGTGATCCATAAAATATGTAATTTATTACTAATGCACCAAAATTTAAATATCTACATAGACAACAGAAACAAAAGATTGTGTAATTGAGCATGTTTAATATCGTCAAAAGGAAACTTCAGTCCAAATTTTGTTGTTCTAGGATAAGAAACTTGCTTAAATCATGTCTGTCTTCGAGGAAACTTAACGGATAGTCAAACAGGAATAACCAAAATTTAAATCATGAAATTGTCAAGTGGTCTTACTTAATATAGTCTAGCTAATTAAGTCTACCTAAATATAATTCCAATTACGTAAGAAGAATTGTATACTATTTTTTTTTAAAATAATTGACTATTATCTAGGGATTTTTTTCGACTTGCAGAAAATTTTGAATGTTAACCTATGTACATATATATATACACAGAAAATGTGAATAGAATATTATTTAATATTTATTGTTATTTGTCCAACTTGCGGAAAAAAAAACTTTTATAGTGGATGATGATGTGGACAAGTAATACAAAATTCAAAGAAGAAACCACTTGAGACCCTTTATAAGACTGAAAATTTGGAACTATGGGTCAAAGCAAGATGGACACATGATTCTACAAAAAAACTTACGAAAGAGGGTCAACGCGTAGGAAACTTTTTTTAATAATATTTCATTCATGTTTCTTCTTCTCAAAGTACCTTTACAACAAGGATGGAAAAAGAAAAAGAAGAATATGAAAGAAAGATACAAGAAATGGCAAAACAAACGATCATGAAACTTAAGAACTTAGATCCATACAATTCAATGAATGTCAACGATGAATTTAGTTGACTCCAACCATCGATATGTAAAATACAAATAATTCAATTGATCAAGTGTATTGTCTGATGAAACGGTCCATTTTTAACTTAGAGAAATATTGAAGAGTGAAGTTCAAGTTGGCATTTCAACAGTGAAATTTTTCAACGGGTCCTTCCACATTTCTAACACATATTTTGTTGTATTCTTTTCGTTATTCTCCTTCTCGCCAAGTTTACCTCTAAATGAAATTGTTAATTCTACTAGGTTTTTTAGTTTTAATATAATCAACGATCCGTGTCGTGCGCGGAGTAAAGTATTTTATAAAATATCTATTATATATGTATATGTATTTACATATACAATGCATTTAGAGAAAAAGACCAAAATATCACTAAATCAAATTTTTGTTCCCAAACTAGCACTCAAGGCCAAAAGTCACAAAAATAGCACTCAAGGGGTTGGTTTAGGGTTAAGAATTTAGGGTTTAGGGTTTAGAGTTTAGGTTTTAGGGTTTAGAGTTGAAAAGTGAGGTTTTGGGGATAAGATTTCAAATTTTGAAAAATAAAAAAATTTAAATTTTTCAAAAGATAAAATGCTATTTTGGTCATTTTAGTTTTTGAATGCTATTTTTGTGATACAAACTTAGAAATATGCTATTTTGGAGATTTGCCCATGCATTTATTTCATATCAAGTATATATATATATATAAGATATCATAATTTATTTATTTTTTGTAAGAAGAGTTTAAGACATCCTAATATATTGATTAAAACCCATAAGGCAAATATTTAGGAAGTAAAGGCTAATTTGATTCTGCAGTGAAAATGATGTAGAAACTAAAGTTGATTTATTTTTCAAAAAAAAAAAAACTAGAGTTGATTTCTTTCTTTTTTTAGATTTGACTTTTTCTAATAGTAGGCCAAAGAGAGAGATCAAATGGAGACTCTCTAGCTCTTAAAATTGTACAATAATACCTAAATCAAGAACTGATGTGACTCAGTTACCTAAAACAAGCTGTGAATAAATTTATAGAAACAAATCATGATTCAATATAAATTTATAGAAACAAATATTTATTATTAAGGTTTTCTACCCATATGATTTTATTAACATTTTTATATTTTCTGTTACAAAAAAAATTAAACCATTAATCACAAAATTTCAATGTGAGATTTTTTCAATGCAAATTTTGAAAATTAAGATATTAAGGCCTCAATATTTTTTCAAAGCAAATTTTTAAATTAATATAAAAAACATTTCAGTGTGATATTTATATATTTTTATATGGTATATAGTTTAATTTAAACGATGTTAAAATAGATATTTAATATGAATACCTATCAAATGACACTTCATATTCATATTATAATCATTTGTATCTTGTTATAAGAAAAGCATATTAAACCACTGATCACAAAAATTTTAATGTGGGACTTTAGACATTTTTAGTAATTTATGGTCGTTTTAAAAATTTAAAATATAATATACGAGAAAAATTCGATTATTTATTATATAGTTAGTGTGATTATTTAATTTCTTTAAAAGATAAAATTAAAAAAAAGGAGAGAAGATACAAATACCGTCCTTTGAAGACACGAAAAAAATAATGAATTAGGTTTTTCAATCAAGCGCCATAATTGTTTTCTTAACAGAGCCGTATTGAAATCCGAAAAATATTTAAACCCAAATCTTCTTCATCTTTGTCAATGCAAAATTTGTCCCAAAATTTTCAATGCATGCCTCTTACATTTCCATTGATTTGGTGTTATTCGACAAAAAAGCTCTAAGAGATATCAGTTTAGATTTTCATGCTAGACTCCAATGATTATTGGATTAATCTATCATATTTTAACTGAGCTTTGCCAACACTTACGGCTGCTCCAAGCGATAAGTTTTTTAAATTATGACCATACATCTAAAATAAAATAAAAAGTTATTATAGTTAAGTGTGAGAGAATCACATAACAAATATATTTTTCTCATCTAAAATGTGTAGGGAAAATCTTTTTATTTATCCAAATTTTTTAGCAACTAACAATTGTTTCCATGTTTCGTAATTGATTTCTTATAGAAAACCATGTTTTCATTTTTTATCTTATTTTATTTTCTTACCTGTAAAATCTAAGTTTATATTAATTTTCTATATGCTTATAATGTTTTGTAAAAAAAGCTGCCCAAAGCCGGGTTTTTTTTTCTCAAGTGGGCCAACTCTGAATAAGTAGACTAAATAACAAAAATATGGAAAGTGTAAAGTAAAATAATTGATTATGGGTTTTAGAGTTTGTAGAAATTTTTAAAGAAAATAAGATGAAGGCGTTTTCTTAATTAATATTCCCTTTACTGATGAGAAAATTTTAAAAATACCTTTTTGAAAATTGATAGCATCAAACTCATGACAAGTCTCTTGCAAAGACTATATTGCAAATTTTGAAAATTGATAGCATAGATCTCAATTTTTATGCTATTCATTAAATTTAGGTTGACCGTCAGATTTAAACCTTAAATAATAAAAGTATTATTTGCGTACGAAAAAGATTGACTAAAATTTTGAATAGGATATAGCTAAATAACAAAAGATATACACATAGGCGTGCAGACCGCACCTCGATTTGTTATTCGATATTTTATTTTTAGCTGTAATTAATTCACTTTATTTAACAATAAACTGCCTATGGTCCAAATTTGTAAAAAATATATTATGGATTATACTAACTACCGTAGTTACTCTACAATTTTCGAGGTGCCGCCATCAGTTCTTTTCTTTTGTTTTTGTTTTTGTTTTTAAAGTAAATTATTTTTTATTTGTAAAAGTATGCAAACTCAAATTTATATTCTAATTAATATCTTTTATTTTTATTTCTGTAATTTATTTGAAACGAGCCGACCAAAATTTCTAGTTTTAAATTTTTAATTTAAATTTAATTATGAATTAGTTTAATTTGACGTGGTTTATCAACCCATTTCTTTTTGTATTTTGAATATCTTAAAGTATATTTGGATTTGTTTTTAGTTTGTAACATAATTTAAATAGCGTGTGAACTGAATCATACATGCAAAAAAATCTGAACCGAACCAAAACTAAAATTTATAAATACTTAAATGAAATTTAAATCTATAAATCTGAATATCCAAAACTAAAATAGACCCATATACAAAATCTGAATGCCTACCTCTTATCATATTGACTATATACATTTTATTATTTGACGTCATATTATAACATCGTATTAGTATGGCATGTCATCGAGATTAGAAGTAAGAAAAATATATTTTAATCACTATAATGTTTACTTTAAATACCGTTAGAGCATCTCCAATGTAACTCTATTTTTTCCTCTATAATTTACACAAAAATAGAGTAACTCTATTATAGTGTAACTTTTGCTCCAATGGTGTTACTCTATAATAGAGTTACTCTATTATAGAGTGAAATATAGAGGAATGTCATATTTTACTCTATATTTGGAGTGAAAAAGTGACATTCCTCTATATTTCACTCTATAATAGAGTAACTCTATTATAGAGTAACACCATTGGAGTAAAAGTTACACTATAATAGAGTTACTCTATTTTTGTGTAAATTATAGAGGAAAAAATAGAGTGCCCTTGGAGATGGTCTTACTGAGTGCCTTCTCGTTATTTAGTTACGTTTGTATAAAATCCTTGCACAACGAATTGATCATTTTATGTAATTAATCAAGAAAGGCAGACCCTTTTGCTTTAGTCAAACGAAAGTACTTGAAGTTTCAGTTTCGTTTAAGTTTAACAATTCACGATTTAAAGACCTTTCTCAAAAAAAAAACAATTCAAGTACTTCCAGTTATAGTTTTGACTAAGGGTCTGACTGGTTCAAACGCAGCGGTTGCGGTTGCGGCTGCGGGCGTTTGCGGATGTGGGTGGTTACGATTTCTAGCGGTCTTAAGAGATTTGTACGACTGGTTCTGCGGTTAGAAATTGGTGCGTTTGCGGGATACTTATGACTGGTTAACTACCAAATACTACAGCGGTTAAATAATAAATTAACAATATTTATATTTTATATAATTATAAAAATATCAAAAATCATAATATTATAATAAATATGTAAATTATATTTTCAAAGTTATAGTTTTAAATTTTTTAAATTATAGAAAATATTTTTATTTTAAAATTTTATAATATTAATTAAAATATAACAGATATATTTTAGTATTTTTATAATTCCATTTTAAAAATTTTATTTTTATTTTTATTTTTGTATTTATATGGTTTTTTAAAAAAAAAGAAAAAAAAATTATCCTCCCGCAACCGCCCGCAACCGCAAACGCTAGCTGGAACCAGCTTTTGATTTTAAGAGGTTCGGAGCGGTTTGAAGCGATTTGTAGCGGTTTGTATGATTGTTTCAAAACGCTGTCAACCGCTACCAATCGCAAAAGCTGCGTTTGCGGGTGGTAGCGGGAAAACCAATCAAGCTCTAAATATTTAACCTCAAGAAATAATTATCGAGGGAGAAAATATAAAACAATTTCACATATTGGGTATTAATCATCCAAAATAGTATTAAAGGTTTAGTGAGTAATTAATTATAATGGCCAAGTTGGGTTATATAAACAAATTCATTTGGGAAGTTGCCTCTTGATCAAATGAAGATCTACTGTTTTAAAACATCATCATATGTACGAAAGCATTTTTTAGAAAAAAATATTACTTATATTCCCCTTCTGAACATCATGTACAGAACTGTTTACCTTCTTAGAGCAACATTATTGTTATCTCAAAACAAGTATTTCAGCAAAATAGTATATAATAAAAATTTAAATTTCTGAAAGAATTTAAACCATCAATAAATAGATAATAAATGGACATGTGGTTTTAGTACTTCTAGCTGGTTTCTCATGAGTTCTCATATGAAAACCTCATGACTACTCTCTTTCCGATTTTTTTTTTAATTTTTGTATTTATTTTAAATGTGAGATACAATAGCCTTCTACATACTCTCATAAGATATACTCTTACGAACGAAGTTCTACCGTCTGCAACTTTATCCATGTGAACAGTATAATCTACATAAGACATGAACACAGTCAAAGTTAAACATCGCTTATGGCCCTTTAAATTTTACAAATAATTTACATAACCCCCAAAATTTGTTTTAAGAAAACTATCAAAACATTTTTAAAATTATCTATTGCTTTAAAATTTTTAGAGCCGGCCATACACATATGTCATGAGCTTTGGCTTAGAACCGACCTTTAGAATTATCAGAAGTTTTAAATAAGCATGCCAAAAGGGTACTTCCGAGGTTTGAATCCTTGGCATGGCACCCTTGAAACATTAATCATCTAAATCTCAAACAAAAATATTTTTCACGTTAAGTAACTCATTTTTCTTTTGAAAACGTAACTCATTTTGTCAATAACACTATTTGGGTAAGCCGTTATAAATATCACGTAATTATCTTACGGTAAACAAGAATTAAGCAATTTACTGGCTTTTATAAAGCATATTTAAGTAGAAGGGATAATTAACTCATGACCACTTCAAATTTTACTCCCGTTAATGGTTGGCCACTTTTTCTTATTGACAAACGAGATGTCTCTCGTAGGTGGTACGATTTTGTTTCCTAGCTTTGATTTACAGGATGACGAGTTATCTACCAATCGAACAGTATCATTGGACTACACCACCTTGATTTATTTCTCTTTTGAAATATCTTTTTTTTTCCTTTTTTCCTTGCTAAAACTGAAAAGATTCTGAAAGATTTTTTTTGTTGGTTATATAAACATTGTTTTTTGTTAAAGGGTTTTTATATAACATTGTCATTCTTAATAACTGCCAAATTTCTTTGTAAAATTCATATATATAATCATGATGAATGCATTCGCTCCTTGTCATTAACCTTTAGATCTGATCGAGATCTGTTCTTTCGTTAAGCTTCAAGTTGGCGTTCCCTGTCGTCTTCTCTACGACTTCGCCGTCTCCGGTTTGTAGACAAGAAAATAAATTGTTCCTTTGATCTCCCGGATCTTGCTGCTTTGGTTTATAAATTGTTTGGGCCATTCACTATAGGAGGTTTCTAGACTCGATGGTTTGATTAAGTTTGTCTCCATCGTTCTGTCTCTCCAAGGTTCTCAAGTCTACATGCAATCGGTTCTATCTGCCTTCTGGATCTGTTTTTTATTGTTTTTGATGTTTCTAGATGTTAGCTTGTGCTGTAGTTATCTCTCGGTCTGGTTTGATGTTTAATATTGTGTCCCTCATGTGGGTTTCTGTTTCCGGGGATGTAAGTCTAATCCGCCGGACTTGTATACCGGGATTGCATGTAATCGCCGGTCTGTAACTTGGTGTTGATGTTAATATAATCATCTTTAGTGTTAAAAAAAAAAAAAAATCATGATGAATGTAGTCTCACAACAAACTTTCTGTCTCTTTCACAACGACTGCACATTTTATTTGATTTTTATAATTGAAAGTCGTGTTAATGTATGAGTTTAGAAGTGGTCGTTCACACGGCGATACCAGTCTCCTAAATAGTGCTGAAAATTTTAATCAAAATTCTCAGGCTCGGCCGCTGACTGATGCAGGTCAAAAAGTAATAAATTTCTTTTACGAGACAGATGCATATTTTTGAAACGTGCCACATACCAATTAATATATTTTATAAGATATATATATAATTATCAATTAATCCAAAATCTTTATAAAAATGAAAATATTTTTATTATTTATCAATTTTTATATAAATACTATATTATATATAGATAGATATATTATCTAAAATTTTATATATTTTTAAATAGGTATTTCCCCTTATTTTATAGTATTTAAAATATTTTAATAAAAATATTTTTGTTAAAATATTTTTTTAAATAATTATGATATGCAGATCTCGCGGATTATTTACAAATTCAACAAACGGATGTAAGTGTACTAATTTTTTTACAAATTATACATTTTTTTTTTTGATAAAAACTACTAATGCACAGTAGGATAGAACAAGTGAGCGGATTTACTCCGCTTCCCAGCACTACTTGTAAAACATCTTCATCTCAAGTCCTCTTTGAATAAGTCAAAAGTCTTCGTTTCCTTAGTTTTTAATAATTAAAAATAATATATAATTGCGGCATTCACGTGCTTGTCTTTCTTATATTCTTTTTATAAAGAAATAGCATCGAATGTATGTATATATGTATTTTGTTTTAGTTTAACATGTGTCCATATATATATATGGACATAACAGGAACAAAAGCCATATAACTTTTTTTCTCATTTTCTCCTTATAGATAAAACTTGTGAAGCTTCAAAAGCTGATCTACATATCGGAAGTTAAAAGTTTTGAGTTGTGAAAGTAATGGCAATAAAAGAGAGATCATTAGAGGAGACACCAACATGGGCTGTTGCTGTTGTTTGCTTCGTTCTTCTTTTCATCTCTATCATGATCGAATATTTCTTGCACTTTATTGGTCACGTACGTATATATATTTTCCTATATGTTTCCATCTTTATATTATCCAAAGTATTCATTTATCTCCTTTTTTTTTTGCTCTTCTCCAAGTGATAGTTTCATTATATATAGCCTTCAAAACTTATTACATCATCTGTCTTTTTTATTTACTTGAAAATCCAAATATGGACGTTTCTTTTTTTTAAAAAAAAAATCTTAATATGTGTAGTGGTTTAAAAAGAAGCACAAAAAGGCTTTATATGAAGCTCTTGAAAAGGTTAAAGCAGGCAAGTTTACTATTCTATAAAGATTTTATCATAAATTTGGATGTCATTTTGTATCACAATCTGATCAAGTTTCTATTTGAGTTTACAAACTAACTTTTGTTTTTTCTTCTTGGTTTCTGGTGAAAATAGAATTGATGCTACTGGGATTCATATCGCTTCTACTTGTTGTATTGCAAACACCAGTCTCCCAAATTTGCATCCCAGAAAAAATTGCTGCGACTTGGCATCCTTGTAGTAGCCACCAAGAGAGCACTAAGTATGGTAAAGATTATATCGATGATGGTCGCAAAATTCTTGAAGACTATGACTCCAACGACTTTTATAGTCCTCGTCGAAGTTTAGCCACCAAGGGTTATGACAAATGCGCAGAAAAGGCATGTTTTATATTTTAATTATTACTTTGATCTTTTTCTTTCTTTATGCTTGAAAATACTGTTAGTGTTTTTATTTATTTTAGTTGTGAATTACTATTTGCAGGGGAAAGTAGCATTAGTATCTGCATATGGTATCCACCAATTGCATATATTCATCTTCGTGCTCGCTGTTTTTCATATTCTCTACTGCATTATAACCTATGCTTTGGGAAAAACCAAGGTACATGATATTTTTCGTACCTTTTTCACACGTGCATGTACATATGTAATTATGTATGTCTTTAATCTTGTGATGTAAATATGCAGATGAAGAAATGGAAATCATGGGAGAGAGAGACCAAAACAATTGAGTACCAATATGCCAATGGTATGCACAAACATATTAATTAGCTATTTTCTCACCGCCATAAACTTCTTTTGGCAGTAATCAAAGAAAGCAAAAACAAAAACGAGTATTTTTCGGATTAAATATTTTCGTCGGTGTTTAACTTTGGCAAAACGTTAAAACATCGTGATCACTTATCACTCTGATTTGTTTATTCATCCATATCTCTCACGTTCGTATTTTTTTTTATTGAATTATATAATCAGACTTATGAGTAGAATATTCAATGACAACAGGCTTTTTGTTTGACATATAAATGAACAATTTAACACAGGAAAGTACCATCACTTTTCAAGTAATTATATTTATATGTGTTCTGTCCTCTTATTTAATTCATTTAAATTCAATGATTGTTTTAAATATTGTAGATCCAGAGAGGTTCAGATTTGCAAGAGATACATCATTTGGACGTAGACATTTGAATGTATGGAGCAAGTCTTCCTCTACCCTCTGGATTGTAAGTTTTCATTTATATATTCTCCTTAAATTTTCCTTCATGTATTCCTGTAATTTGGTTTTAATTACAAAAAAGTAATGGATAAATTGTGGGCATGCAGACATGTTTCTTTAGACAGTTCTTTGGATCAGTGACTAAAGTGGATTATCTTACTCTAAGACATGGCTTCATAATGGTAAGTTACTTTTACTATATATTTATTTATCTATGGAATCGAATTTTTAATTTTGAAACTTGTTGAATGGGTGCAGGCGCATTTGCCAGCAGGAAGTGGAGCTCGTTTTGATTTTCAAAAATACATTCAAAGATCTTTGGAAGAAGATTTCAAAGTTGTTGTCGGTATAAGGTTGGCCCCTTCTTTATGTCAATCAAACTCATTGATATTTTCTTTCAATTATCTAATTTTCCATGATATATTATAAATTTCTTATTAAATAAGTTATTATGTGTGAATGGAACTGCAGCCCAGTGATATGGTGCATTGCTGTCTTGTTCATATTGACTAATACACATGGTTGGTCCTAATTCTTTATAATTTCATTTAAGTAGTTAAGCAAATGTCATTTAAGTAATGACATAAACTTCTGTTTGCTTTTCAAATTATAATAGGATGGGGTTCCTATTTTTGGCTACCTTTCCTCCCTTTGGTTGTAAGTAATTACAGACACAATACTTCAAACTTTCAATTGGTCTTGTTATGAAGTTGTGATGGAAACATATATGATTAATGATATTAACTATATGGTTGGTTTGTTTAATGAATTTAAGGTGATATTAATAGTAGGAGCAAAACTTCAAGTGATAATATCGAAATTAGGATTGAGGATTCAAGATAAAGGAGATGTGGTTAAAGGAGCTCCTGTGGTTGAACCGGGTGATGATCTCTTTTGGTTTGGTCGTCCTCGTTTCATTCTCTTCCTCATTCACTTGGTTCTTTTCACGGTATAACTAATTTAATTAATCATATATATGTTTTTGTGTATTTTTGAATTATGGTTTTCTAAAAAGTATATTTTTATGTATTTTTCTTACAGAATGCATTTCAACTGGCTTTCTTCGTTTGGAGCACTGTGAGGAACAACCCATCTCTTCTGAAAACAAAAAAAAAATCATTTAAAATGGTGTTTTCAATAATTTAACTGGTTATGGTTTTGGTATTGATTTTGCAGTACGAGTTCACACTCAAGAACTGCTTCCACCACAAAACAGAAGATATAGCAATCAGGATCACCATGGGGTTTGTTAACTCCTCAAGAAGTTTTTTTTTTGTCATCCTCAAGAAGTTATATATTAAGTATGTGTCGTATCTCTTTACTCAAAACTTGTTCTTGTTGTATATGACAGGGTATTGATACAAGTTCTATGCAGCTACATCACTCTACCTCTGTATGCTCTTGTGACTCAGGTATATAATCTAAAATTGCTAAATTTGTATGTTTGATACAATCATGTACAATATAAATATCATATGATTAATTTTCATTTTAGTAGTGAGTCGATAAAACTCTAGCCTCGAAAATATACATAATTTGGATTTGTTTTGGTATCATGTCAACAATGTTTAGACATTTTTCAAGCTTAAAAACCAACTGTAATGCACTAGATTGATACATATATAGTTCATTCTTATGTCTCAAGTAGTCTATGTAGGATGATTCTCTAACAGTAAACCGTAACTGCAGATGGGAACTTCAATGAGGCCGACCATATTTAACGACAAGGTAGCCAATGCATTGAAAAAATGGCACCACACGGCCAAGAAACAGACCAAACATGGACACTCAGGGTCAAACACACCTCACTCAAGTCGCCCCACCACACCAACACATGGCATGTCACCGGTGCATCTCCTCCACAACTATCGTAACCGCAGCCTTGACCAACAAACCAGCTTCACAGCCTCTCCTTCTCCTCCTAGATACTCTGATTTTGGCGGAAACTATCAAAACCACGGCCTTGATCAAACAAGCTCTACTGCCTCTCCTTCTCCTCCTAGATTCTCTGATTTTGGCGGCCACGGCCATGGACATCAGCAATTCTTTGATCCTGAATCTCAGAATATCTCTAGTCACCGTGGGATCACAGATTCTGATAACAGCAATAGTCATCATCCCCATGCTGACGTAGCTAGTCCTATTATAGAAGAGAGAGAGATTACTGAGCATGTCAAGGTTGATTTTTCGGAGTTTACTTTCAAGAAGTGATATGAGTTCTATACTTTACCTGTTTGTTCATTCTTTGTAAAAGATATAAACATTGAAATGAACACTTTCTTGTTTTATATTTAGCTGTCAGCACACAAATCAAAAATTTCTATAACATCAAATCATTTTGAAAGACATTTTGAACCCTACAAGTTTAGTCTTTGCTTTTGTTATGTTCTTAGCCTTCAAACCTGTACGTTTTGGGTTCTGGGCTCAGTCAATTCTTCTTCTAAGGTAAATTGATCTCGATGGATCTTCTATTACATTTTAGACTGGGGCACAGCACCAAATTGTGGACAAGTGCTCTTGAAGTGGACCAAAAGGATTGATGTCTCGAAAATGATGCTTTGTAAGTTAAACACTATCAAAGTCCCTTACACTGACTGGGACAAGCTTGAGCAGTCCTATACAACTAAGCCTTGACTGGCCTCTCTTCCTTTCCCTACCTAATCAAATTTTTTAAAAGTTTATGTTTTCTTTTAACATTAAAATATTGCCGTATCCGGTTATTAAATCGGATTTATATAATATGTTTGTTTGTCCATTTTTTAGAAAAAAAAATTGTTTCAAAAAAATACATTTTTTATATTTTCAATACATTAATTAATGAAAAATTGTATTTTTTAAAAAATACAATTGTGTTTAATAAAATCTTATTAATTAAAAGTTATTGGAAATAGTTAATTAAGAACAATAATGTATTGGAAAATGTTTTTTTAATCAGTGTAAAAAAACTATAATATGGATCTATATGCGGATTGCTAAGTTTTTCAAAGTTTGATAAAGGCAAATGTTAAACTTTGTCAAACTTCGATAAAAATTTACTCCACATCTTTTGTCACATTAACAGCTCGTAAGATGACGCTAGACTGCCATATCCGGTTATTAAATTGGATATATATAATATGTTTATTTGCGGCTATTATTTGATCCTATTATTTATTCTTATAATGTGATTTGCTAAGTTTTTCAAAGTTTGACAAACGCAAATGTTAAAATTTGTCAAACTGCAGAAAAGTTTTAATCCACAACTTTTGTCACATTGACAACTCGTAAGATGACGCTGGATAAGAAACAGAGAGGGCTCGTCCCAGAGACAGTGTCACCTCATTGAAGATAATTAAGTTCCTTTGCTTTTATTTTTCTATACATTTGTCATTCTTTAGCAAAGTTTTAATCCACAGCCTTTGTCACATATCTAGGTCATTAACAACTCGTAGGATGATGCTGGATACGAAGCATGGAAAAGCCATTCTTTGTGAAAATGAGTTCTCATTAGATGAATTGTGAAATTTCGCCTGATGGTGATGAAGCTGAGTTCCCTTGCACTAAATTTTACTAAGTTATACAGTTTTCTTTTTCTTCTCGTATAAAGTTGCATAAGTCTCTTGTTTGTTTGGTTGTTTGTTTTTGTTTAAACAATGATCAAGCACCGGTTGTTATACCGATTTTAACTCTTTTGATTGCTTATATTAAGGAACTACAAATTTTCAAAGTTTTACTTAACCAATCACAAAATTTAAAGAGGTAAATAGATATTTATACTCTTAAGGTTAACTAATATAGACTTAAGATTTAGATTTGTGCGGTGATGTTTTGGAGGTTCGGGTTTAGATTTTAAAAAATAAGTACTTAAAATTTAAAAAAATAATTCAAATTATATAAAAATTTGAATTTAAAAACGTAAAATTCGAAACTATAAAAAATTACTATTATTCTTTTAAAGAATTATTTATATTTATAAATCTATAAAGTGAGGGTACAAGAGTCTTTTGCCTCGTTAATGAAAATTTCATACTTTAGAAATTTGTAAAAACGTCCATCTATTGAAGGTAAACATGAAAAATAGTTCAAAAATGAGATAAAAGCAGAACTCACCCCATTATACTTTCATTTATAAATTTAATTAATTATTTATTAATATATAAATAAATAAAATTAAAAATGAAATAATAAACTCAAAATATTTAAAATATTTCAAAAAAAACAAAATTATTTTTTGGAAGCATTTTAAAAAAAAAATCTAAGTATACATTCATAAATATGTAGGATATCTTCCTCAATTTGTAAAAACAATTCATGAATTCATTTATAAACGTGTGATTAGAATTTTTGAATGTAACTTGTATGTATATTTAATATTTTTTTCATAAATATATATGACATCCTCCTGAATTTTATTTATATACATAAAATATGTAGAATATATTTATATAATTAAGATATCAAATTCCAAAAAGTTTTCATATAACTTTATGAAGATATTATGCATATTTGAGAATATCTTACTTTATATATATAATTTAAATTCATTAAGGTATTCGTAAATAGATTATAAAATCAGTTTGGCATGAATATTGGCTATCCATTTAGATTCGAGTTGTTCTTTTCAGGTATAATTTTTTTTTGAAAGTAGGCATGCTTGAATAATATAAGTTTATGTGTGGGTTTTAAGTTGGATCCTTCTGGATCTGAATGAGTTCGGTTCTGATGTATAGAAACCTATAAATATCTAAATAATAAATGTATCTGAAACATGTTCAGATATTTGTACAAAAAATAATTATATTACTTGATTCGGTCCATGTCTTTTGAATAAAATTAGTTTTATCACGATCCATCTAGAATATATAACATTAATTATGAAAAAAAAAATATCAATATATAAAAATGTAAGAACCAATATCCACACGGATGCGCGGATCAATCTCTAGTATAATTTAAATTCATTAAGGTATTCATAAATATATATTCATCAATATCTTTCAAAACATATATTTAGAAATGCATTCCTAAAATTTATGAAGATATTATACATATTTATCAATAGTCTCTTACATTTTAAAATATATTATACTTAGAAATATGTTAGGATAAAAAAAAAATATTTTATCACATATACAAAGCATAAGAGTCGCAAAATATTTATTAAAGAGGTAAAAAAATAAATACATAACTTTAGATTTAGATTTGAAGAGTGGAGTTTGTGTGTGGGGTTTAAGATTTAAAAATAATAATTTATATTTAAAATTTATATTTAAATTTAAAATAATTTTAAAAATAGTTTCAAAAAGAAACTTTGGATTTCAAAACATAAAATAAAAAGAGAATTAAAAATAATGAAAAACAAAGTTTTCAATTGAAAAGGTATTTTTGAAAAAAAAAAGAAAACAGAGTATTTTTATTATTTATTTATTTATATTTATACATCCATAGAGTAATGGTACAAGAGTATTTTACCATTTTAATGAAACTTCTTTTAGTCATTTTCATTCTTGTGTGCCCCTTTGGTTAAAAAAACACAAAAAGTGATATTGATGAGAATTGCCTTTATACTTAATGTGTTTCTAAATTTGCATATAACTCAAATTCATGAAGATATCATATACATTCAAAAAATTTATTCCTAAATCACCGAAAGAAAAATTGCTTCCTAAATTTTTTTTGAAATTTTTTTTGAAAAAATGAATTTTTTTATTATTTAAAAATTTATTTATTTTATACACCATCTGTTCTACTAGATAGATGTTTTAAAAAAAATTGTTTCACAAATATTGATGTTTTATATTTCCTATGCAGAAATTGTGATATTCAAAAAAAAAATTTTGAGTTTATTGAATTACTATTCGTTAAAAGTTATTGGAAAGTGAAAATTGCAAAAACAATGATGCATCTTTTTCTTAATACCCATTTTTAAAGATCAAGTGATTTAATGTATTTTCTTAATATGTTTAAAAAAAAGTAGAAAAACTATTTTTAAGGAACAAAGATAGTATATATCTAGGAAAATGTATAACTGTCATTTATCCTTTAATAAACATAATTTGGTCATTTTTATTTTTATGAAAATTTGTTTATGGAAATGATTATCTTTTAAAAATTATCTTGAAAAGGGATATCAAATTTGTGGTAAACTTAAAATTATCCCGGCTATTTAAGGCAATTAAATTATTAATACATATTTATTATAATTATATTATATATATATATATATAATTTAAAAATAAAAAAAATCATATATGTACTACTTTGATATAAATCATTTACTATTAAATATTCGAGCATATTGCTTTTATACAATGGTGCACTCAGGATTTTATTTAAATTGGGTCATAAACCAAATTATAAACTTTAATGTATAAGAGTAAACTAAAAGTTGGCTGTTTATGGCTTGGACTTTAAAAAGGACAAAATAGAATGGGTCCAAAGTCCATATATAATGGATAAAAACAAAACAAAAAAGGTGCACAAGAGGGGTCGAACTCATGTTTATGAGATGTCAGTTCATACAATTAAAAACATGTATGCTGTCTACACTTTCTAATTACCACATGGGTCCGTCTCTGCTTCTACATCATATTGCTACTAAACAAGGTCTTAAGATGCACATTGATAGAAATGCAAATCCCACTTTCAATATAAAAAAAACTGTTGAAAATTTATGCTATTAAACTAGCTCGTGACAAGTCTCATGCAATAAACTAACATGTATCACTAAACTTAGGAATCAAAATGTCCGTAAATTTTGATCGATTTCTTATATGTTTTAAGTCGAAGCGAAAAATTTGAATATCCGTAACTTTTCAAAAAAAGCAAATAATAATATACAATATCTATAAAAAACAAAGCAAATAACAAATACTAATAGAACGAATATCTGATCCACTCCATTATTTGCATATACATATATTTAAATAAGGGCAATTGTCAATAATAGCACCTTTTGAAGTTTATGTCTCAAAAATAGCACTAGAAAGAGAAAGTCACAAAAATGACATTCATTAAAAGGTAAAATATCTCTAATACCCTTGGTTTAAAATTAAATAAACAAACAAAAATAAATAAAAATGAAAAAAATGAAAAAAAGAATTTTTTTTATAGTTTCAGATTATATGTTTTCAGATTCGAAATTTTTATAATTTTTTTTTTGATTTTTTTTTCAAAATTTTTTTTTACTTTTTTTCAAATTTTTCTTTTATAATTTAAAAACACTTTTTAAAACTGTTTTTAAAATTTTATTTTTTATTTTAGTATTTATTTTTTATAAAATTTTAAACCCTAATTCCAAAACTCCACCCCTTAACTCTAAACCCTAATGTTTGGATTATTTAACCCAAGGGGTATAAATGTATATTTATCTCTTTAATGAAACCTATTTTTGTGACTTTGAGCCTTGAGTGCTACTTTGAGAACAAAAACTTAGTTTGGTGTTATCCTAGTCTTTTTCTCTTTAAATAACTATCTATATAAATTATATAATTATTATATTTTATGAAAGTTTTACAATATTTATATTTATTAAATTGATTATTTTAGTTACTATAATTGAAAAATTAAATAAGTTTTTATTTTTTAATAAATATTGTTATATATTATTTTATTTTTTTTATTTGTAACAAATTAAATCAGATACCTTGCTAAAATATAAATTCCAGATATACATATACATGTAGCTACAAATCAGATTTGTAATTGATTATTTAGACAAAATGGATTGAATTATCTCCAAAATTTCGGACTTGTATCCATATCTACATAGACTAAGTGCAGCCTTGGTGGTAAGTTCTTAAAAAAAATAGTTTTTAAATGCTAAATGACTTTTCATTTTTATTTTAAAATTTAAACCAACAATGTGGTGACAGTTGTTACAATGCATATCTGAGAGGTTTGCTAATGAAAACTTTTCTTAACATCTTACATTTTTGCTCACATCTTTATTGTTATTTTAATTTTTTTTAATAGCAGATACTCCCTCTAGATCTCCCAGATAAACATGCTGTAAGTTACGATTTTTATATTTTCCTACAATAAATATTCATTAAAATTACAATAAATTAATCTAGATTTTTTGTGTTATTCACTAGGTTTAAGTTGACCACCCAATTCACGCCTCCAAGACAGAAGAGTATTATCTGCTTACGAAATTTTTTGGGGGGATAAAATAGAAATGAAGTACCTACCGAATAATTGAATCAATCACGTACTCCCTACGTTACGTACTAATATGTTCACGGTTCCATCGAGATTGGAAGTAAGAAAATAAATTTTAGTCATGAGTCATGACAATGGTTGAAATATCTTTATCGAGAGCAACCTCGAAAATTAATAATATCTAAAGCATAAAATACTGTTAATTTAATATTGTTCATTAAATCATTTTAATTTTTTTGTTTCTAGAAAAAAAAAAAAAAACTATTTACAAATTAACAAATGGCTAGTAAGAGCACCTCGATTAGTTACATACCCTATATAGTATCTAAATAAATATTATACTCTTATATGTATAATAATTTAATTATTCAATTAAATTTGTAAAAATATAAGAAAACTACTAATTATCATGTGACATATGTCAAAGGGGTCTAAAAACTTTTTTTTAGAAATCTGAAAAGAGAACTTTCTCTGCACAAATTATATCTCTTTCTTCATTTCTTAATAAATTTTATTTTTAAATTGTTAGATATCCCTTTTAAATACTATCAATAAGCTTGCCCTAGATCCTAAAGAATATCTCAGAGGTTATATAGTAAAAAAAAAAAAAAAATCAACTTTCCTCTTTTTTTCTTTTTATTAATAAAATTTAAAAGTATTCTATTTCGAATCTACGAGAGGGAGATGATCTGTATCAAATCCTTTGTTGTTTTTATTTGAGAAATTTCCTCTTTATCAAATGAAAATCTACAATTTAATTACATCATCATATGTACGAATTTTTTACCTTCTTATAAATGAAGTTCTGCAGTCTACAACTATATCCTGGTGAACAATATAACATGTTAGAGTTATCAAAAAGCTATAAAACTTGCTAAAAAAAGTGTATTTCCGAGGGTAAAATCCATGATATGGCATAGAAACATTGATCATTTACCTAGCCAACCCCCAAACGAAAAAATTCTTCACGTTAAATAATTCATTGTGTCAAAAGAATATTTTGTAAGCTGTATAAGGATTGCGTAATTGTCTTATGGTGAACAAAAATTAAGTAACTTATTTGCTTATATATATTCAATTACAAGGGATATTCCCGTTAATGCTACCCCACTGTTTATTATTGCCACGTTAATATGCATCGTTTAGTTGCATAAGAAATTGTTTAGACGAATAATGTCTATGATATACTTTAAATCAAATTCTGATGAGTGTCGGAAATGAATTCTAAAACAAATCCATGTGGATTTTGCAATATTTTTTAAAAATAAATATTATCATACTAATCAGTAAAGATAGAGTTAAAAATAAACTTGAAAAACCCAAACAATTGATATTAAAATTGAAATGACAAAAATCTACAAAAAGTTAAATACTCTTCATGTTCGAGGAGCTTTACATGGATGGAAAGAGAAACTATATGGCAGAAACCAATCAAAAGATCTTTGATGTTCGGTTGTAGGAGTAGCATCCTCGAGATGATCTCGCAACTAAGAGTACCGACGAGTTATATCGACAGCTTCTTACTAATGGTGATACAAAGATTAGATGATAATTCGTAATGATCTTGTAAAAAATTAGGTGGAGAATTCTTAATGGTGTTGCAAAGATTAAGTGGATAATTCTGTTGGTGTGTATTGATATAATATGTGTGCCATGTTCTGTTGAAGGTTGAAGACCAAGAGTTTGTATGGTATTTGGTTTGAGATAATGATTGTTAAAATTTCTATCAAGGTTCACAATCAAAAGTTTAATTAGACAAAAAAAATTAGAATGTACGTAATTTAATAATTTTAGTATCTTGCTCTGGGAGGTTCGGCTTGGCTAATTAGTACGAAATTGTAATTCTTATCTGCAGTAATCTCATTCAATCATATTTGATTTGTTGAAAGATAAATATTTGAAAAAAAAAAAAAAGATAAATATTTGGTTAGTTACAAATACTTACATTCGTAATAACTGCCAAAAATCATTTATTTGATCTTCGTAGAAGTCATATCCATATACAATCATGATCAATGTGGTCTCGTCAACAAACCCTCGGTCTTTTTCACAATGACTGCACATTTTATTTGATTTTATAACTGAACCATTCGTCACACAATGCTACCAGACTCCTAAAGCCTCTTCATCTCAAGTCCTCATTTTCATATTATAACCTTAACAAATTATTGTCTCTGAATTATTCAAAAGTCTTCGTTCCCCTGTTTATTTATAAATAATATATTATTGCAGCTTTCACTTGTTTGTCTTTGGTATATTCTCTTTGCAAAGATTAAATAACAGTCTTGTGTATATGAATCTTGTTTTATTAATAATAAAATACCTTGTTTTATTTTAAGTTTTAACATGTGTATATATATGGACATAACAGGAACAAAAGCCATATCACTTTATCTCTCTCCTTTTCCCCTTATCTACAAAACTTGTGAATCCCTTTAAAAGCTGATCAGAAAGTTAAAAGTGTTTTGAGAAGTTAAAGTCATGGCAATAAAAGATAGATCATTGGAAGAGACACCAACATGGGCTCTTGCTGTTGTTTGCTTCGTTATTCTTTTCATCTCTATCATGATCGAATATTTCTTACACTTTATTGGTCACGTACGTATATTTTCTTTTTCTTTGTTTCTCTCCTTTTGCTCTTCTCCAAGTGATAAGAAACTACAAGATACTTTCATTATATAAGGCCTTCAAAGCTTATTACATCATCTCTCTTTTTTTCTTTACTAGAAAATCAAAAGTCAGTCGGTAACTCCCATATAGTCTTTTTTTTTTTTTTTTTCAATCTTTGTAGTGGTTTAAAAGGAAGCACAAGAAGGCTTTATATGAAGCTCTTGAAAAGGTTAAAGCAGGCAAGTTTAATCTTCTATAAAGATTATTTATCATAGATTTGGATGTAGCTTTGTATCACAATTTGACCTATCTTTTTCTATTTAAACTTCCAACTAACTTTTGTTTGTTTTTTTGTTTTTGGTTTGTGGTGAAAATAGAATTGATGCTACTGGGATTCATATCGCTTCTACTTGTTGTATTGCAATCACCAGTCTCCCAAATTTGTATCCCAGAAAGAATTGCTGCGACTTGGCATCCTTGTAGTAGAGAACAAGAGCTCGCTAAATATGGTAAAGATTATATTGACGATGGTCGTGAGGTTCTTGAAGACTATGACTTCAACAACTTCTATAGCCCTCGTCGAAGTTTAGCCACCAAGGGTTATGACAAATGCGCAGAAAAGGCATGTTTTATATTTTAATTACTGATTAATTTTAACCTTTAAAAAAAATTCTTCCTCCTTTTCGCTTAACAGATACTATAAGAATCTGATTTTATTTATTTTTTGTGAATTATTATTTTCAGGGGAAAGTAGCATTAGTATCTGCGTATGGTATCCACCAATTGCATATATTCATCTTCGTGCTCGCTGTTTTTCATATTCTCTACTGTATTATAACCTATGCTTTGGGGAAAACCAAGGTACATGATATTTTTACAACTTTCACAAATGCATATATGTGTAATTATGTATATATGTAATTATGTATGTCTTTAACTTCGTGATGTAATATGCAGATGAAGAAATGGAAATCATGGGAAAGAGAGACCAAAACAATTGAATACCAATATGCCAATGGTAAGCACAAACATATAAGCCATTATCTCATCTCCATGGAGTTTCTTTGGGCAGCAGTAATCATCAAAGAAAACAAAACAAAAATGAATATTTTCTGATAAAATGTATTCGTCGGTGTTTTGACTTTGGCAACGTTAGCATCATCATCACGTATCACTTGGATTTGTTTATTCATCCATTTCTCGGTTGGACACTAAGAGCACTATTAACGGTGAAAGTGATGAAGGGTTCTAAAAGAAAAAAATATATTAATATTCTAATCATGTAATTATATATTTATTTCTTAGAACTTTTGAAAAACTAACAAGGTAAAATCTGCTGCTTTAGTTTCTTAAAAAAAATTACTTCAAGAACTTTTTCTAACTCTCTCTTTTATTTTTTTTATTTTATCTTTTCTTTTAAGTTTTAGAACTTCTTCTTAATACTATGGTTGGAGTTGCTCTGATGGAACATCCTCATTTTTAAAGGTTTTGTTATTCGACGTTCGAATAATAAATTATCTGATTCGATTTGATCCATAGTTAATTGGTGTTTGAATATCTTATTTTTTTTTACTTTTAACTGATTATCTGAGTCGATCTATATAAATAAAATAAAAATAAAAATAAAGAAAATCTAAAAATAATATAAAATCATAGTATTTTATTATAACAATAAGAAATTATTAACTTTTTAAAACACTAATAAAATAATAAATTTAATAAATAATAAAACATACATTAAATATATTATTTATTTAATTTATATATATATATATTTTTTTAATATATCTATATATATAGTAGGATCAAATTAGATATATGTTCCTAAAAATATTAATGTTTATAATTTACTTTGGTTTTTAGGGATGTTGCATATTAGTATTTGTTTTTCTTTGCAAAGTTATAGATATTAGAGTTTGTCGATTCAAATCGAAACAAATAACAAATCAAATCAAATTTACTAATATTTTTCCCATACTCTAATATCTTTCATGCTCATATACTTTTATTGAATTGTATAATCAGATTTATGAGTAGAATATCCAATAATACGACGCCTTTTGTTTGACTTACAACAAACAAATTAACGCAAGACCGTACTGTTAACGACATGTGTTCTGTACTCCTCTTATTTAATGCAATTACATATTGTAGATCCAGAGAGGTTCAGATTTGCAAGAGATACATCATTTGGACGTAGACATTTGAATATATGGAGCAAGTCTTCCTTTACCCTCTGGATTGTAAGTTTTTATTATATGTTCTAAAATTTCACTTTACCTTTTTCCCTATAATTTGGTTTTAACTTACAAAAAATAATGGATAAATGGTGAGCATGCAGACATGTTTCTTCAGACAGTTCTTTGGATCAGTGACAAAAGTGGATTATCTTACACTAAGACATGGCTTTATAATGGTGAGTAGTATATATTTATTCAAAGAAGTAATAATCATTTTACTAGTCTTGATCCCCAAAAAATATTACTGATGATGGGAAAGTGATAGAAATGTTGTAAAATATTTCTACAGTGAATTTTTTTTCTAAAGGATAAACTTCTTCCAGTTATCATTTAGAAAGATTTTTTGAAGCTATCGTTTCTTAGCTTAAAAACAAAATACTTAGAGAACTTATAAGTTATATCTTAACTTTGACAAATCTATAAGCAAATAATTAAATCTTTTAAAACCTACAGCCAAAATTGTACAGAAGAATTTATATAACTACATCCAAAAAATCTAAAGCACCAATTTTATAATAAAATATATAAAGCTACAGTTTATTCAATTCTAGAATCAAATTTTAAGTTTCTTAAAATTATTGAATGGGTGCAGGCGCATATGCCAGCAGGAAGTGAAGCTCGTTTCGATTTCCAAAAGTACATTCAAAGATCTCTGGAAGAAGATTTCAAGGCTGTTGTCGGTATAAGGTTAGTCCCTTTCTTTATTTAAATCAAAATAATTTATTTTTTTTTCTTCCAATTATTAACTAATTTTCTAAAATATTACAAATTTCTGATTAAATAAGTTATTGTCTGTGAATGGAAATGCAGCCCGGTGATATGGTGCATTGCTGTCTTATTCATACTGACTAATACACATGGTTGGTCCTAATTCTTTATAATGTCTTTTTAAATAATTAATAAAATCATTTATCAAATTGATAAAAAAAAAACTTGTGTTTCTTTTTAAAAATTATAATAGGATCGGAATCCTATTTTTGGCTGCCTTTCATCCCTTTGTTTGTAAGTTATTACAAACACATTACTTCAAACTTTTCATTCGGTTTTGTTATGCAGTCGTGATATATAATATTAATGAGGTTTTAGTATGTTTAATGAAATGAAGGTGATATTAATAGTAGGAGCAAAACTTCAAGTGATAATATCGAAATTAGGATTGAGGATTCAAGATAAAGGAGATGTGGTTAAAGGAGCTCCTGTGGTTGAACCGGGTGATGATCTCTTTTGGTTTGGTCGTCCTCGTTTCATTCTCTTCCTCATTCATTTGGTTCTTTTCACGGTATAACTAATTTAATTAGTCATATGTGTTTTAATGAATTTTTGAGTTATGGTTTTTCTAAATAATATAGTTTTGTATATTTCTTACAGAATGCATTTCAACTGGCTTTCTTCGTTTGGAGCACTGTGAGTAACAATCACGCTCTTCTAAAAAAAAAGTAGTTTAAGAGGTTGTTTTCAATAAACTAATTGATGATTGATTGGTTTTGGTATTAATTTTGCAGTACGAGTTCACACTCAAGAACTGCTTCCACCACAAAACCGTAGATATTGCACTCAGGATCACCATGGGGTTTGTAAACTCCTCAACTAATACATAAAACACGAACACATATTAAGTATATTAACACTAAACTTCATTTTGATGTATACGACAGGGTATTGATACAAGTTGTATGCAGCTACATCACTCTACCTCTGTATGCTCTTGTGACTCAGGTATATAATCCAAATTGTTAAAAGTTATGTTTGATGCAAAAACTAATTATTTAGTAATGAGTCAATGCGCTGGATTCAAATCGTCTTTGGAATAAAGGTTTTTTTTAAAAAAAAAAATTGGAATATCTTAATGCGGACTCGAGCCTCGAAGAAATTATGGACCTAAAGGCGAAACTTCCATTGTTAACAAAAAAACTCTAGCATCGATAACATGCATCGTATAGATCAACTTTAATTGTGAATTTGTGATATCATGTCAACATGTTTAGATATTTTTAACTCAACATCAAATGGCAATGCACTAGATTTGATGCATTTGTATTGTTAGGTCTCAAGTTGTCTATGTAGGATTCTCTAACACGTAATTGTAACTTCAGATGGGAACTTCAATGAGGCCGACCATATTCAATGACAGGGTAGCCAATGCATTGAAAAAATGGCACAAGACAGCCAAGAAACAATCCAAACATGGAACCTCAGGGTCCAACACACCTCACTCTAGCCGCCCGGCCACGCCAACACATGGCATGTCACCTATGCATCTCCTCCACAGTCATAATCGCAGCCTTGATTATCAAACCAGCTTCACTGCCTCTTCTTCTCCTCCTAGATTCTCTGATTTTGGTGGCCATGGCCATGGACATCAGCATTTCTTTGATCCTGAATCTCAAAATGTCTCTCCCCACCTTGAGATTGCAGAATCTGATATCAGCAACAGTCAGCATCCGCATGCTGACATAGCTAGTCAGCATCCGCATGCTGAAGTAACTAGTCCTGTTAAAGAAGAGAAAGAGACTACTGAGCATGTCAAGATTGATTTGCCAGAGTTTACTTTTAAGAAGTGATATTAGTTCTATACTTGTTGATCATTCTTTGTAAATGGTATAAACTTTGAAATGAACACTTCTCGTTCTTTTTTCTTCTTTATTTTTTGCTGTCAGCACACGTTTTATGATATCAAATAATTTTCAATGGCATCTCTCTCATCAAATTTGCTTTTGTTTTGTTCCAAAACATACAGTTGTGGACAAGCGTTTTGAAGCAGAGCAAAAGGTTCTTGGTGTCACGAATATGATGATGCTTGTAATAGTAACATATACTCATATCTCATTACATCTGTGACAATAATTGTTTGATAGTATTAGACATGGAGCCAAATCTTCTTTTTTTTGGTCGAAGGAGCCAAATCTATACACTCGAATCTTGGAGACTTTCTATGGAATCTCACCCTTCTACCAAGGACTATATTACCCGGGGGCTAGACAACAATATACACCAGATGCTTCTGGTTCTGTTCAGGTACGAAGTGCGACAGGTGCAGACAGAGACAAGTAGTTGACGTAACCTTCAGAAACTGAGATCACAAACCGATGGCAAGCAAGAGCAGAGGCGGTGAGAAACATAACAAAGGACGTCAAGCCGAATTTGAGCGTCAACACTCGGTCACTCTTTGTAGATTCAAGTATCTTTCTCAGTATCACTCTGACACGTTTGTCTTCAATCAAATTTTTGAAATCTTTTACTGTAATGTTGGTTCCTGAAGATGGTGGTGGGTCTGGAAGAGAGATGAATTTAAGGGAATTAACTCCGGAGATTCCGACCATCCATTGGTACAATGTGTCTGCAACCATTGTGCACAGTTTCTGACGGATTGCATGTGCCTCTTTTGAAATAAATGTCCGGATTAGTGAAGTTCCATTCTGTTTATCAAAGCAGAGAACATAACGTAAAGACCATTTCCCTTGGAAATAAAGCATGTTGAATTAAACCACAGATGTTATAACTAACCGCAGCCATTAAGAGCCTTCTAAGAACCACACCGTCTTTGGATGCCAAAAGCTTCATGACCAGACTTACAGTGTCAACATCTTTGTCCGTTTGATTGGAACTGCTATGAACAGATGTTTCATCTCTTGATGGTGTTACCAATGGCGAACCTTTCCTAGAGTAGGTATCAAATATGTTATTACAGAGAGACATAAATACTAACAAATAATAAACATTATATAGCGCATCTCTTTATGCAACAGCGCCATAAGATAACTAGACATAATTCAAATAATGAGGGTCAAATGTCTGATTCACTATACCTCACAGAGCTTTTACTCAGGAAAAGAGCAACCCTTTCCCATCTGAACTCCTTCTTTCGGTTAAGAACTGCCTACAAACACCAACAGAAAAGTTGAGAAAAATTGAGTCAGTCTACCTACAAGAGAATGCATAGTGAAAATCAACAAGCGTCAATTCCAGAGAGACCAGACTTAGTTTTGTAAACAATGTTTTTTTTTCTTTTGCTGTGAATCTAAGAAGTCACTTAAATGGCACTAAAAACTTATGGTATTACCGAATGAAGAATTTTCGTTGTTGCCGCTGAATTTTCAGTGAGGAGTTTTTGAACCACAAAGGGGTATGCAGCTTCAAATGTCTTGAAATTTGGATCTCCAGATGCAGCCAGACCTGGAAAAACATGAATACAACTAAAAGCATGACGCAAATCGCCATGTTATGGAAACCAAGCATAGCTAGAAAGAGATGAAAAATGAAGCTATCTATCTGACTATACTATCATCCAAGATCACTTCCTGGATAATGTTTATTGTTATCTACCTGTCATATAACAAAGGGACACCAGGTTGAGAAAATATATGATTTAACATTACCACACATAAATTTGATCCATGCAGATGCATGTACCAGATCAAAAGGTGGATTGTCTCTTGACATATTCAAAACATGCTCGAGTGGTATTTCATTTTCTACCCATGATAATCAAAACCATCAAACAAAAGAGAAACCAGGGATTGGATTACAAGTACCTTCCAAGCAAGCAAGAGAACGCAGGACAAGTGTGAAGTATGGTGGCATGCGTAGCTGATACTTCAGGGCCACTTGGACTATTTTACTAAGCACCTGCAAAAATTGCAAGCATTGGAAAAAAAAATTAGCGAATCTACAAGCATTGTCTTCTGTACAAGCTACGAGTAACATGTCTCACCTTAGTGAATTCGATATCAGGAATCCCATTTTTAAGTTCAACCTCTCCCAACGCCAATTCCAGATCCTGTATTATCATTTTTAAGAACCATATTCAGATATAAGAACAGCAATTTCTTCAAATCTATAAGAACAATAGTACATTGCAATATTTGAGTTACCAAATATTTACCAGCGTAAAACGACGCGTATTGACGCCTGGCTTGGTGACATCCATATCACCTAACGCTTCAACAAGAGAGGACCAATCACCATTCACGATGTGCACTATTGATGCGAGCATGGCAAGCTGATGCTTCCTTTCCATCCGACAAACTAAACCGAAGTCTAGAAACCTTTGCATAGAAACACGTTGTTATCGAATAAAACTCACTTTGTCACAGTCAGATTTTTTTTAAGCTACGCTGATGAATGAGTCAGGAGATACCCTATTTGTCTTGATGTCGTATAACGCAAATTTCCAGGATGTGGATCTGCGTGCAAGATACCTGTGTCAAGGAGTTGTACTAGAGTTGCCTCTACTCCTTTGTTCACCTATAAAATAAAATTTTAAGAGAGATATCAAAGCCATTAAAGCATAGTATATTCCAACAAAATGGTAATAACAACTAAAAAAAAATCAAAACAAACTACTTTGAAAATGCAATTTTGATTCCACCAACAGAAGGCAACTGCAAGGTTGATTCCACATTTTTTTCACTGACCACAATTGTAGTAATGTCAAACTAAATCTAATAACAGTCACATGCCTTTAGTAGTAAACATAAAATAGAATATCAGGAGGTTGTTATGTCATTAACTTACCAGATCAAGAAGACGTCTTCTCGCTTCAAGTTTTTGTCTCTCATGACTCTGAGTGTCATTCTCAGAGTAACCAGTAGTTATTGCCTGTAAATCGGTTGGGCTTTCACCAACCATCCACTCCATGGTCAAAACTCTTTTGCGCGTTAGATGTTGATACACCTTTGGAACTCGTATATAGGAAAACCGTGAGTGTGCTTCCTTCAAGAAACAAAGTATTTTAGTCAGTCAAAGTAAACAAGACCCTTACCGTTAAGGAAAGAAGATAGAGATACTAGCAACTTAAGAGGTAAAGGAAGCTACTTCTCTATCAAAAGACGCAGAAAGCATTAACTTTGATTCTTAACGTTGTCTAGACAAAAAGAAGAACCTAATGGCCAGTACCCGAAATTCAGATGCATTGGCAGCCTCTAAAGTAAAGTCCAATTCTCCGGCCAAACCTTTTCCAAGCTCATCAGCATATACACGAATGTCACTTTCTCTCTTTGCGATCTTTCGCAATACACCCAACTGCAACAACAAAAGGATACATCATATAAGTATACATTATTCAAGCAGAATGATTTGAGAACAGTTGGTAGAATTCACACAAACCCCAAGTCGCAGAATGTAAATGTCGCGTAGCACTGCATGTCTCAGATCAGGACGCTGAACTTTCACTGCAACATCTAAACCATCGAGGGTCCTTCCTCGGTAGACCTACAAAAATAGCATATCAAGTATTAGTCTTGCCTCTAACATGTTGATTCATATGATGCTTACTTGTTGCAAGACAGAAACCAGAGTAAATACCTGACCAAAGGATGCTGCTGCTACAGTTTCTTGAGAGAACTGGCTAAAGAATGATTCAACAGGAGCTCCTAATTCCTCTTCAATTACTTTTGAAGCCTCCGGCCATGGAAAGGGAGGGATTCTGTCATGCAGTTCAGACAGTGCCTGCAGTTCCAAATCATATTCTAGTTACTAACATATGAAAACCAACACAGTCAGAGATTTAGAAACGCAAGAACATAAACATAACTTCTATCTGACCTTGGCGGTTTCAGTCCCAATGAGATCTGGCCTTGTGGAAAGGGATTGACCCACTGAACCAGCAGAAAAGAAGGAAGCATCATTCATAACAGAGCAAAGTGTCGAACTGTAAATGGTGAGTGATAGATAGTTTGATACTTCAAAATAAGATATGAGTCGCCAAACCTTTGATGAAAGTGGGCCCCAAATGTAGCATGGTTTCTTTCAGTACCATCCCAAATTTCTGCCCTGAAGCTTCCAATTTTTTGCCTTTGTCTGATTCCGATGATGTCCGTAATCTGATGGCAGCAACCATGAACGCAGAAAATACCTATACATTAGAATTAAAATTAAAATTAAAACCACATCCACTAGAGATCATTTTAGTTTCAACGGAAGATACAAAAACGAAAACCACATCAGAGATCATCAGTATCTGTAAAGTGTAATTATCAAACTTTAAAATGATTCAGTGATTAGTTGCAGAATGAAACAAAACTCTTGACATATACCTCCAGAAGCCTAAAGGCAACAACATGGGGCCTGCAATTAAAGTAATCTGCAACAGCTTGTGGATCATAAACTTCAGGAAGTGGTCTTGACCACATCTTAGAGAGGCAGTAAATGTAACCAGCATATGCCTCCAAGGCTTTGACATCAGCCATTAACAAATCCACCCCAGTGAGCCCTGCCAAACGGTTCAAACTGCATCAGCAAATGCTTACTACTGAAGGATACAAAGAAGCCCATTATTTGTAAATCGTTACTCATGACAAGTCCACTACCCCATGTACCTAGGGGTTCAACCAAGTAGATTACTATACTTACTATAAATATGCTTCTTATGATATTGTGTAATGTCATCTTTGAGGGTTGACACAAAGCAACTGTCTTTCCTCTGTTGTATGAAACATCAATCGAATCCTCTTGCATCTTGAAGGCAATCTAAATTCTTTCTCTTCCTTACTAGCTCTTGCACAATAAAGCTCTATGAGCTAGTTCTAAGCTCATTTGAGCACAAATCAAAACTGCTTTCACTTACAACTAACACATAACAATGTATTTATCTATTCCTTAATTAAACAAGCATTCTTGTTGATCAAGTAACCAGATTCCCCTAACACTCCAACCCTAAAGTCACCAACTTTTCAACCACTGCCGTCATTGCAACTTGCAAGCTATCTAACTAAGAGGCTAATGCTACAAATACTTCAAAATAAAACCTTTACCTGAGTACGAAGGCTGAGGCAAAGACGGTTGCTCAAGAGGCGGAGAAGCTGAATCCTCAAGATGCCGAAGCCAAAACACTTCCTCGGCGGACTTAGTCACTTCGGGGACACGGAAAGCCACGTTGGCCCATTTTATTCCGATGCCGATCTTATTCTTGAGGAACTCAACGTCATTGCGGACAACATCGGCGACGTGGCCGAGACTGACGGCGACAGGTGGCAGAACCGCTCTTCTTTGTTTAAATCGCCTCAATTCAGAAACGGCGAAAGCTCCTCCTGTTCGAGGCGAGCGTCGAACCGGCGTGCGTATGGTTGAGCAGGACGGTGACGGCGGCGATACAGACGCCATGATATTGGTCGGAGAAAGTAAGTTAGGTTAGAGACATGGAGAGTGACAGCGAGAGATCATTGTCTGAATTTTGATTTTTGTTTCGATTTTTGTATGTGGCGGAGAGGAGTGATCCACGTCGGCCTTTGGAGGAGGAGCTTCAGAGAGTCGTAGATAAGGTTTGATTGTAATGGGCCTAGGCCCATTACCAAGTAATAATACCTATTAAAATATTCTTGCAGCATTATTCAAAGTGATGTGTAACCATGAGTTTATTGGCTTAAGATATCCAAGGGCTCCAAACACACAACAGAAGAATTGAACCAATAATAACTACTATCTACATAAAAGAAATGTTAGGGCTGTTCAATATGGTAAAACCGAACCGTACCGAACCGAACCGAACCGAAATAGACAATATGGTTTGGTTTTGGTATATACCATATAAACCGAATGGATATGATTTTATAAAAACCGTAGGATTTGGATATGGTTTGGTATATAACCGATTAAACCGAATAAACTGAACAAAACCGATTAAAAGTAGAAACATGTAAAATAGCCTATAAAATTGATAAACACCACTAGAACTCTTAGATTATTTATTATCTAAAGGATCACAATTTCAAATCTTGTTGGAAATGAGTCTTCTCTTTTTAAAAGGTGAATTTAAAATGGTTTATACCTCACCCTATGGAAATGTATGGGTCTAGGAGCCAAAACCACCTCATTCAATTTTTTTTTTTGATAAATACGTACCCCATGAATAATTGTTTGGCCAGCTCGTGGTGAGAGTTCGCATGTAACCAGACCACAATAACTAGCAAGGGCATTTGGATCAATTAATTTTCACGCAGTTTCTATGAGTAGAGACATAGAGAAAAATATAAAAAGAGAAGAGAGATTATATATAGCATAGTTTTGAGGAACTCTTTTAACATCAGTCATTATTAACCGATGTTTTTAATTATTAATATATGTGACAAAATTTAATAGAGCCGATAGATAATAGTCTAAATATTTTGTCAATAAATAAGTATATAGTCTATATGTTTTTATGTAAGTTAAATATGATGTACTAGTTACTAATGAATAATTTTTATTATTATTTAGTATGCTAAAATCTCTTTTTAATCTTTTTAAAAAAATCAGATACAAATTAAAGGTTAACGGTTGATCTGGTCTGTATTTTGCATGAAACAATGACTTCTACAGACTGCAATGTGCAGTGTATTTTTAAAAAAATATGTGCAGTGTATTTAGCCTACAAATCCTACAATTTTTCTAACTCTCCCGTGACGACCGGACACAAACCCACCAATGCGTGAAATTAATTGCTAACTATTCCTTGTAATACGGAGTTTTATTTTCGTCTTAGCGATATATGAGATACACATTAAAAGAAGAATGTGTAAGAACCACCTGTAATTCAATGACAAAAAAAATACACAAGTGGCTGTATTATGTATGATATTTAAGATGAATGTATCTAAGATGGAGTAAAAGACAGAGAAGACAGAATCTACTTGGCCCACTTAACACAAGCCGATGTTCTCGCCGTTCCAAACAGCAAACACCGTGTTATCTCTTCAAAATTGCTCTAAATCTGTGTGATCCTGTGCGATTTTCTTCTATTATTATGCAAACACTTGCTTTATTCTTCTTCTTTTTATTCTCTCACATGCTATTACGTAGTCTTTCGTTGGAGATTGATGTACATATAATATGATTAAGCACATAACAGGAGAATTGACCTTTTTAATGAACAAGAGACTTGACTTTGCACTATTAACTAATCAAATTCTAAATTGACAGTGAACAGATTCCATTTTAAAGGATTTGGGAAAATAGTTTAAACTCGTTCTTTGTAGATTTGGTTACGATCCATAACTCTTTTACTTCCAGTTAACCGTTTGAAATGATATCATGTTTTAAATCCATTAGAAACCCAGCGACCATAGAATTTGACGGTTGTACTCACCTAAACAATTAATTGAATTTCAGTCCGGACTACACCTTATTATAACAAAAACAGTTGCAAGATTGGTGAGTACCGCATATAACGTACGTGGAACAAACGCATTAAACTATGTTAAGGGGATAATTATAAATGAAATCAATTAATTCCCCCCCCCCCGGGGGTCAATTCACATATATACTCTTTCTCTAGGATGCTTTAGTGCTGTCCAAATCTAGATCAAATATGCCAATGAAAATAATTTGGATCCCTGATATTATTGGATTTTAAGCAGACTCCGGAGTGGTGTCAATGGCCGCCGGCTCTAGTTAAAGTCCCTATAGAATGTAAACTCAAACGCATTAAATGTTGCAACTAACTCATATATAATTTTTTGAACAGTCACTAAGATATAATTACATAATTGGAGCTAGTGCAAGCCGTTATACATTTGTTTCTGTGATCGACTAAGAGAGAGGGGAAATGAAATTTAGCCCAGCTCTAATTTACTGGGACGCCTTGCAACCCAAAGTCCAAACAACCGTGTATCTACTTTGGGACTCTATTTTTCATTCCATTTTTTACTATAAAATAGAATATGGAAAAAAAAATATTTCAACCATACTCTATTTTCACTCTATAAATAGAATAATTTATTATCTATTTTTTTTATTCATTACTCCGTTATGGATAAGAAATATAATAGGGTTGAAATATTCTAATTTCATATTTGATTTTACTCTATTTTGAAGAAAAAATAGAGTTTTACATTGGAGATGCTTTTAGGTCTTCTGTCAAATTGTCCGTGCAATTAGAAACACAATTTTCTTTTAAACTAAAAAAATTATGTCCCGAAAAATGTGATGTAATTTATGGTATAAATGGCTCATTCTCTTTTTCTAATTTACTCAGAAATAATAGGGAACTTATATATGGTTTTTACTCTCTATTTTCTTAATTCTCACCATGAAAGTTTGATTATAAAACTAATCGGGATGATTGGTGGGACTGTGTTATCTTTAACTGTAATTTTTATTTAGTTTTTAAAATTATGAGTTTTACTAATTTTAAAAATAAAAATAAAATAGCTTTGTTTACTAATATTTTACTTTTTATACATTATAATTCTCAAAATATTTTACTTTTTTCATTTTTTGACAAAAGTTTTCTGTTTTTATTTTATTTTTATAATTACAATATATATTAAAAAAATTACTGACTAAATCCTACATCAACTTTTACAATTACAGTATTATCCACATTGAAACTTTAACTTTAATATGTTCATATTTCAATTAAATAAAATAAAATAAAAAATTAAAGAAATCGATATGGATGTTGAAAAAAATGGTGTAAGCATATTTTAATAGATATTATTGGATTTAGTACAACAAATTTTTTGGTAATAATTCAAATTTTATCCACGAAAACAAATGATACATCGATGTTCAAAAAAAAAATGATGTAAGGATATTTATAATAGGTATTATTCGATTTCATACAATAAACAGCACTGTTTAAGCTAATATCACGTGGAGAAGGGCATGTGCGACTTATGATTAAATGCAAAGTCAAATAACAACCCTTTTGACAGTACTCTAGTTTGCACGACACCACTTTTTCTATATCTAGTTGCGCCCGTTAAAATTTGGAAAGAACTTAGACAAAAAAGTGTGTCAATTTATATAATAATCGTAAACTGACGTAATTTTTTTTGTGTTTTTTAACCTGGGGGTATCTAACCGAGTCCCAACTAACAACGAGTTGTTATTTGAAAAATCAGTATGCCACATGCATTTCTTACGCACTATTTGGTGTCATAATTTTTTTCTTTTGAGAAAGGGCATTATTTGGTGTCATAGTTCATTCCAAAAATTATTCGAACTGTTAAGAATACATCTTTTTTTTTTGAACAACGTGTTAAGAATACTTCAAAGTTCAACTTACTTAGTAAATAAAAAAGTATCATACTATAGCAAATTATTGTATAAATGATTTGTTATAATTATCTCTTGGTATTTACTCCTAAACAAAGATTCTTTATAACTGCGTACGTACTTTAGTAAACATGCATATGGATATATTTTATTCATAAGTACTCCTATTTATTTTGTGGTCAAACTACATAATAGCGCATTTCAACAAATTCGATTCAAATGGTTTACATTAATTTTATTTTTATTTTTATTTTTTTGGGCAAAACTGCCAGTCTTGTCTTAATTAATTCAAAAATAAATTACACATACGTGTGACTTGTAGACACCACAATTTTTGCAAGCTACATAATCTGTTATCATAAATCATTCTTTACAGATCTGTATAAGAATTACAGTAATTGTCCGTACATTTTCATTAACTATATATTTTTCTTTTTCAAAAACTAAAATGATTTCTCTGGTATGTTCCATCTCCCTGACCAGTTTGTGTAACATGAATGTCTCTCTCCAATGAACCTTCGCGCAGACATAAACAGCTCACTTCCGTCATTATTATTTATATTTTAAAACATTAAAAAAAAAACAAGAACTGCATTCATTAACATGTTCACTCAATCACCTCCCTCAGATCGATTCTTTCCTCAACCTTCATCAACTCAAACCTCAAAACATGTCCAGCTTCCTCATCTTCTTCCTCTTCGTCATCACCACTTCATTACTCATCACCGTCCATGGCTACGGCTCGACAGGAACCATCGCCGCAGCTTTCGGTTCAAACGGGTTCTTCTGCGCCATCGACGCAAGCGGGAAGCAAGAAGTCATCTGCTGGGACAGAGGCAACACAAACCACTCTCCCGGAGAAATCTCCGGTTACTCACCTCCGGCGATGTCTTCTCTCTCCGGCGGCGAAGGCTTCCTCTGCGCCATCACCTCCAACACCTCGCGTGCCTTCTGCTGGAACCTTCAAGATCCTTCTCAAAACCTCGTCCCGAAAGCTTTTCAGTACAACTCTTACTCGAGTATCGCGTCCGGTAACAACCATGTCTGCGCTATAAGTGGGTTGTACTACTCAGGTCCTGACTACGGTCCTGTCCATTGCTGGGAGTATACGGACACATCTGGTGTTCTTTGGAACTCGTCTTTTCATAATCCTTACATAGACACTCTCATGTTTCGTAAGATCGTGTCTGGAGATGGGTTCACTTGTGGTGTTACTAAAGATGGAGAGTTGGTCTGTTGGGGACCAAAGTCAAACGGTTTGGGTCTCTCCGACAAGGGAGAAGGGTTCGAGGTTTTAGCTTCCGGGAGAAACTCGGTTTGTGGGGTCTCTAAAGAGTCAGGTCAGCTTCAATGCTTTGGAGATGAAACGGAGTTTGGAGAAGTACCAAACCGGATCCGGTTTATTTCTCTTTCAGCTGGTGCTGATCATTACTGTGGTATCAGAGAGGATGATCACGGGGTTGCGTGTTGGGGAAGAAACGTGAATTCATCCTCTTCAGCTCCTAATACTTCAGGTTTCGTAGCGATCTCGTCTTCAGATTCAACGACGTGTGGCGTTAGAGAGCTGGATCTGGTTCTTGATTGCTGGAGAGTTCATGATTCCACTAAACCGGATTATAGTCCTCCTCTGGAGCTATGCAGCCCCGGGGTGTGTTCCCCTCGTGGTAACTGTGGCGATGGATGGTTTGCTTTCAACGCAAGTATCTTGAAAGAGTCAGAACTCACTAGCTTGTGTTCCTTTCATGACCTAAACATATGTTTACGCTGCGGGGTTGATTGCTTGGAAGGCTACTTCCCTTCGAGTGGCTGTAACCCTAACGCGGACAGGGTCTGCACTCCTTGTTCGTTGTGTCAGAACAGTTCTTGCTACGGTGTGTGCAAGATCCCTGCCGAGAAATCGCGTAAGCACGAGCAGAGAGAGGTGAGGAGGCTTGTGATCATCATTGGATGCTCTGTCTTGGGGTTCTTGGTTATGTTGGTTGGTCTATCTTTCATTCCGAGGATGACTAAAGGCAGTAAAAGAGATGATGAAGAGAGGAGTAAGATGACTTGTTGCTTTTGTTTCGACAAGAACTCTGTCGAAGCTGATCCTGATCCTGTTCCTCAGACGGGGCTTCTCCCGAGCGCTGTCTCCCTAGGGGAGACAAAGATCTTCCGTCTCTCGGAGCTGAAGGACGCGACTCACGGGTTTAAAGAGTTTAACGAGCTGGGGAGAGGTAGCTTCGGGTTTGTCTACAAAGCTGTTTTGTCTGATGGGGTTCAAGTCGCGGTCAAAAGAGCCAACGCTGCGACCATTATTCATTCCAACAACCGAGGCTTCGAGTCCGAGTTAGAGGTTCTTTGCAAGATCAGACATAACAACATTGTAAATCTTTTGGGATACTGCTCGGAGATGGGTGAAAGGCTTTTGGTTTACGAGTACATGCCGCACGGTACGCTCCATGATCATCTCCATGGAGATCTTTCTCAGCTGGACTGGAGCATGAGGTTGAAGATTATGTTGCAAGCTGCAAGAGGGCTTGATTACTTACACAACGAGGTGGATCCTCCGGTGATTCATAGAGATGTGAAGACGTCTAACATCTTGTTGGACGGCGAAATGTGTGCAAGAATTGCTGATTTTGGATTGGTTAGCTCGAGTGAAAGAGACTCAAGCAAGAGTGATAGAGAAGGTGATGTTTATGACTTTGGTATTGTTCTTCTTGAGATGCTAAGCGGGCGGAAAGCTAACGATAGAGAGTCTGATCCTCCCGGGGTTGCGGAATGGGCTGTTCCTTTGATCAGGAAAGGTAAAGCTGCCGCGATTATCGATAGGAACATTGGTTTGCCTAGAAATGTTGAGCCGTTGCTTAAGTTGGCTGAGTTGGCTGAGCTTGCTGTGAGGGAGAATCCTAACGAGAGGCCAAGTATGAGAAATCTATTGAGCTTTCTTGATCTTATTGTCAAGACTGGACTCACCTTTTAATTTGAAGAAGCGTTACAAAATGTGAATTATATTATCAGCCTTGTTTTCTTATGCTTTTGTTACAAAATTGTACAATCATTGGTTAATTAAAGTAATAAACTGACAGATTTCTTTGTCAAAATGTATCAGAAAGTGATCTTAGTAGTGTAATCATTCAGTTGTAGGCTATGGTCAAGATCTCTTCCATTTTTATCATCAACATATAAACATAGTCTGAGCTATGGAGGTAAATGTAATTAGTTGCTGGCTATGGTCTATGCTTGCAGGTTTTCTCCCGTCCTGTTTTGGATTCTCATTGGCTCTATTTTTTGCCTTTCTCGGTCATATGAGATTGGTTTTACCCGCTTTAGATCACATTCATTCCTTGTCTGTTTGGAAGGTCTTGTTAAAAGAGTGTGAAACTTGTTAAAATTCTGTTTTTCTGAATAATGAAAATAGAGCATACAAGATTTGAAAGGTAAGCTTCATATCACAACAGAGTGTTGGTAGTGTATTGGTTCTCATGTGTCTCGGATTCAAACCACTTTTGGTAAGAAGTGGTATTTTAAAAATTAGAATTTCAAATAGCTGACTTCGGGACTATAGCATTTATGGATCTACGAAAGATTATGGATCTAAAGTTCAGAACTTCTACAGTAGTAACAAAACTTCATATCACGAGAAGAGCAACCAGATTCCATAGTTTTGCCAGTTTTTTTATGTCTCTTTTAAAGGATCTCAAAAGAAAAGAAAAACGTGTAGGTATGATTTGTGGCTTATGGAAACTATGAGATTATCATTTTAATATAAATCACTTTAAATTTTACATTGAATATTTTATTTTATTGAATTATACATTACTCTGCTAAAGACGGGTCTATTTTTCATTTGTAAATGTTAAAAAAGAAATATTAACGTTACTGAAAAAGTTGCTATCCATATTGTTCAGATCAAAATATACTATCATGTATATTGTCTACTCAAACTAAAGTAGTATTCTTTCCAGTTTCCATTATATTGAAACCTCTGGAAAACGCCCACTGTAAATAGACGGGTTACTCACACGACATGACATGATACAGTACACCTGAACTGGCAAAGAGTATCTCCAATTTTTCAAAATAAAGTTTTTTTTCAAAACAAAACTTTAAACTAAATTTTTTTTTTTTTGAAAAAAGGCTCAACTTTAAACTAAATTTCAATTTTTTTATATTTTATACTATAATTTTTATATTTATCATAATTAATTTAAATTCATAAAATTTTATAAATAATTAGCACATATATAAAAATACTACATCAATATTAATTAATAAAAAGTTGCACTAAAATTTAAATTATGAGTAATATACCACATTAATTTGTAAAAATATTTTCGTAATACTCTCATATATGATAAGTTAGTACATTTGTTAAGTTTCTTTTGTAATATTGTTGTTGTATGAATCTAGTTTTAAAATATTTTAAATCTTATTTTAAGGTTTTTATAATTTTATGTGTAAAACTTAAATTTATGAAAACATATTTGAAATATTTATGAAATATAAAAAAAATTAAGGATTAAAATGATTAACAACCAAATATTTAAGAATCATAAATGTAATATGCAATTGTAAAGATAAAATGCAAATAAAAATATTGAAATTATATTTTTGAAAACAGAAAAAATCATATTTGAAGTTATGGAATGTTTTTGGAGATGCTCTAAACATATAAGGTTGAATTTATAATTCATTGAATATTGTGAGTTTACTATTTCACTTTAGGTCAAACATTCATAGATAATTAAAAACATCTCCAACAATAGGGTCCAAACTTATTTATTTTGAATCGAAACATATCCAAAGTGAACAATCAACCCAAATTTTCTGTGAAGATGGTCCGGAAATTCTTTGGACTCGGACCAGACCACACTAGCCCAACTGCCCAACTGACATCTTTACATATATGATTTAAATATACAATTGAGTTAATAACCACAAAGAGGCAGCAACTGTCTCATATGTAAAAAAACACATATCACATCACACAGATCGATAATAGTCTAGTATTCGAATTAAACTTTTGTCAAAATGATGAGCGTGGCCCTCGGTTGTTGAAATTTTTGCTGACCTACTTTGACTGAATAGAAAAATAGATTGATCATTCACTAATGTCCAATCGCAAGGTGTATAGGGGGGACTAGTGTGGTCCATCTCTTACACTATTATTTTAACACACATTTTCTTTAGTGATTAGTGATTACATATACATGTTGATCATTTTGATCAAAAAAAAAATACATTTTTTTTTTGCTAACCGAGTATCCTGGCCCCACCGAGGTGGTCCAGACTAGAGACCGAAGTGAGCAAGGACGCTGCCAGGGCGTCACCATGTGGCTCACCGTGTAACGGTCTTCGGTCTCGGATGCTGCAGCCCATATGTAAATTCCGCAGTGGCCAAGGCTCGAACCCAGGGGCGGGCACTCCAGCTGGAGCTCCTATACCACTGGACCAAAGCAACTTGGTTAAAAAAAAAAATACATGTTGATCCTTAAACAAAAGATTATTCCAAAAGCAAAAAAACAAACTTTATTTATTTATAGATTTTCCTTTCATTATTAACCTACAAACCATGATTTTATAGTCTCTACATCACTTCTTATATAAAAAATATAAAGTAAATAGATGTTCAGTGAAGTGATGTACTACAAGTTTACATAACCAATATTTTGACTAAATGGCAAAATCAAATAATTGAGACTATAAACAGTATAATTGGTATATATAACTTTGAGTTATAGTTGAAATATTTCCTCTGCACTTCTAAGAACAAATAGTTCATGTTTGTATATAATACATTGCGATATTAAAAAAATCTTATTAAGTTAAGAATACCAAAAAATAAGTTACACATTGTCATATGTGTTTGTTTCAAATAGTCTCATGCGTGGTTAAGAGGATGCTTGGAATAATTGCAGGCATATCAAATATTTCCTAGGGTTTCACCGAGCGTTTAATAGTATAATTTCAAAATGTAAGATTTATATATTATTTTTTCTAGATATAATATCATGCAAATTTAGTTAGTGAAAGAAATAATAGTGGTTTGGATATAGAACCAGACAAACAAAATGAATTAAATAAGCCCTCTTAATGTTTGTATCACTCATTGAAGTTCTCTTACATATCCTTTTAACGTACTTATGCAATAAGATCATTAAAAGATCAAAACTTCATAATGAGTATTAATTTTGCCCAAAAACAATTAACGACGGGTATGTGATGAATTGTCGTCAATATATTTACATATAGTGTAAATATATATTAACGGCTAGACTTTGGTATTGTGTACAGCAGACATATGACTAATTGTATCCTTTTGCTTTCATATGTTTATGTAAATTCAGCACTTCGTGAAAAAAATATGTTAAATGACTATTTAACTTTGTTTCAATAGCGTTACTAGTTTGAATGATTCGTTTTATCATTGTTCTTACATAAATATATACAAGTTCAGTTGATTTAAGGAAATTAACCTAAACAAAGTAAATATACACAAAAACAGCAAATCTATTTTGTTAATCAAAAATCTTGAATTCTTGAACTTCAATTATTTATAACATCTACCTTAACCAGTCTATATTTGTTACAAAACTACAATACATGGAAATTTTCATTGTGACATAAACAAACCAAATGCAATCCTTTTGCTTTTATGTTTATGAAAATTCAGCACTTCATGAAAAAAAATATGTTAAAGGACTATTTAACTTTGTTTCAATAGTGTTACCAGCTTGAATGATTAGTTTTATCACTGTTCTAACATAAATATATACAATTTCAGTTTATCTAAAGAATTTCACCTAATCAAAGCAAATATACACAAAAATAGCAACTCTATTTTGTTAAACAAAACTCTTGAATTCTTGAACTTCAGTTATTTATAACATCTACCTTAATCACTATTTTTGTGACAAAATTACAATACGTGGAAATTTTCATTGTGACATAGACAAACCAAATGCAATCATTGCAACACCTCACGGAAACGGGTCAGAAATGTGTTATGCAACTTCGTGCATGTGTAGATAATTGTTAGATTAAAACTACAATTCAATAAATACAACAAATAAGCTATAATTAAGGGTAGGTCACAAGTACATATACAAATAAATTTATATAATCGATATGATTGATACGATACAAGAATATGAACCGTACGGGGATATATTAGCTATCGATATTATTAACAATTCTTTTTATAAGCAAATGAGCTATATATTGATGTTATCACAGAAGAAATTCTCGTAAAAAGTGCTGTGACTTGACAAACATTTGTACTGGAAAATACGAATCGAAAGACCTCACCAAAATATCTGTCAGTGGAATATTTCGAGACCACAAGAAGAAGCATAGGTGGTAGCTAGACGGTTTAGTGAGGTACCTTCTAATCTTTTTCACATGATTGGGTGGAGTAATTAACATAGATTCCTACAAAACAAGCTCAACAAATTAGTACCATAACGTAATTAGAAAATATATATATGATGAGATTATGCTTGGCTCCTCATACGCCATCCACGGAGGTCGCCGAGGATCGATGAACTTAGTGTATGGCATACAGGGAGCCAGGCATATATACAAATATATCATATTTCAACATAAATATGCATATATGTCATGATGCCTATACATGTTATTATGTATTGAAACTAATTGCCCAAAACGGATTTCTTATTCTATTTTTAAGTGAAGCTATATCTAGCTAGATCTCCACCTGGACATGCATGAACAGATATAAACAGCAAATATGGAGGACTATAGAAACAATCTAAAGCATGAATTGTAATTTGCATGTAAGAAAATGAGATTGAGGAGATCTTTTGTTTTCTCTCTTTCCTCAGGAAGAATTGAGGTTATTGTTCTTGAAACCCTAAATGACGATTTCTTGAAAATACAAAAGGGAAGATGAGAATCAACAAACAAAATATGAGGGTCTAGATTGAGGATCCAGAGAGAGAGAAAAGGGAGATATGGAAGGTGACTGTGAGAGGAGGAGAAATGGTTTATATAAACAATTATGAGATGAGAGAGATTCAGATGTATATATGTATTATGTAGACAAGAGGCAAACATATTAAAGGAGAGATGTTTGGGTCAAAAAGATAAAAATAACACATGAAAATGAAAAAAGAAAGACCCACAAGAAACCCTAAGGAAAGGGCAAGAAAGAAGGGATGAAGGCAAATTGCTAAAGTTAGGGCATAAATAATTATTTTTGGTTAATTTGTTTAGTCTTTTGAGAGTGAAACAAGGATTACTTGTGGGTCTGCTTTTGCATCTCATCATCTCACACCACCTCACTAAATATAGACATCCATGATGACATCCATACACATCAACATCCAGATCACACATGCATGAGCACGAGAGATGGCATCATGGTGGTGGGTCGATTAAGTGAGAAGGACGTAAATTTCGCAGGACATAATTAAAGGGAGGGATAAAAGTATTAGAACCCTAAAAGAGGAGAGAGTGTGTTTGAAATCTCCTTTTCTGAGTCGGGTGGTCTTAAAAAGCTAAAGGTTGCTTTTCTCTTCTCTGAAGCTCATTTTGTCTGCAAGTGCTTGGATACACATGGATTCCTCTATCTCTTCCACCTTATTCCACATTCCAATTTTTATTATTATCATTTAAATTCCGAATATATTCATTTTGTTATCTTCTTTCATATATATTGATTATATTCACATATATTTTCTTACAAATAAAGGGCTATTATTAACCGGAAAATATGGTACACCTCATATCTATTGTCCACTGTAATAATGCAACAACAAACCATGAAAAGAAAGGGCACGATCGACCCATATAATCTTGCAGCTAATTAATATTTTTCATAATATAGTAACTACTATATAGTGAGAGGACATTGCCTTTAAGAAAGTATATAGAGAAGTGAATGAATTGTTTAAGCTTTATACTGAGATTCTCTCTTTGACTCTTCTGTTTAGTTAAGGAACAATTCATAGTGTTTACTACCTACTCCTTGCTGTACCTTTGTCTACCCACCAATTATCGCATGGCTTTATAAATATATGCATGCGCAAACACCCGTATTATATAATATATGTTGTGTGTTAAAATAAAAAAAAATATGTGTTTTTTTTTGAGAAAAGTAAAATAATATGTTGCATATTTGTCAAGTGTATCTATGTGCGAACTGAGTGTACGTATATATATTCGTTCACACGTATCTATGAAATTAATAATGGTAAATTTGTGGACCATCGACGGTGTATTTTGTGAATCTATTTTCTAAAAAAACATTTGCTTTAGCAAATAAGTTACTTTTCTTACTGAAACAAATAAGTTACATTCCAACAAAAAAGAAGTTGCATTCATATTAAGTCAGGTACCAGTGTGTGTATACATCATTATAATATCTTGGGAATTATATTAGATTTTAATACGCTGCAATAACATTTTTCACAAACACAAGAGTCTGAAAAGTGTAAGGAGGGTTGTGAAATTAATGTGTCCATCGCCTCCAATGTTAAATTCTAGTATACGTGAACTCCCGACCATCTCACTGTTGTATTTGATTAATGCCAATCAATATGAGGTGAGTTCGTTAAAAATGTAAATGACTTAGATGTAAAAGCACAGAAATCAAGTAACAAATTCATCCATTTGATTAAAAATTTCATGAAAGATGAGATATAGCCATGAATGGATATCAGACCAGATCAGAAACTAAAAATCTTGAGATATTGTTACTTTCTGAAGATTATAGCAGTGAAGTTCCATTCTATATGAAAACCCTTTATCAAAAAAAAGTTCCAATCTATAAAAACCCCGATTTGTGTGGATATTTTATATGTTTATCTATGCATGTATAAAAATATTCCATCATACAGAATAGGAAGGCGATCAACATTGAAACCATATGTCCACATTTGCAAGTATAGAGATTATGCTAGAAGATGATTGTATGTTGGAACAAAACATCAGTTTTAAACTTCTTTAGTTAGTTTGTTTGTACCAGCAAATAACCTGCCTTGAATAGTCTAAGCCAAGAGATACAAGCCTGGGAGATGGTGAGTCTATAACGGTCAGATCACTTGCATAAAATATAAGTTATTCATCTCCAGATTAAAAGCAAAAGTATATGCAATGGTTGAAATTCGTTTTTACGACCCTACTAGCTCAGGCTTTATTGTTTAATTTTGACCCGTTTGACCTATTTCATTGTTAGGCCATGGCCATTGTTTTGGTCGGCATGACTAATTAAATATCCAATTAGTGTTTTAACTTACTAGTTACTGACTTACTGGTAGCCTCCTTTTTAAGTTTTTTTGCCGCCATTACTTTCTTTTCAAGAATCAATACTTATTTCTGACATTTGTTTGTTATCATATACAAATATATAATTTTAAACCGAGTAATCCAAAACACACAAGAAATAATACTTTTGTCAATTTGAATGAAGTTTGGATTAAGTTTGCAAAATGTTTTTTAGCTACTATGACTAGTGATATATATATACAAATATATAATTTTAAACCGAATAATCCAAAACACACAAGAAATAATATTTTTGTCAATTTGAATGAAGTTTGGATTAAGTTTGCAAAATGTTTTTTAGCCACTATGACTAGTGATATATATATAAGATAATCTGATTAATCTAGTATAAACATAAATAATATTTTCAAATTATAATTAATTATTTTAGTTATTTTAGATATAAGTATAACACTAATAACTCGGATACATAATTATATTTTAGATACCTATTTGATTTTGTAATTTAGTTTGACTTTTTTTTTTAACTTAAATATGTTTTACAGTTAATAATTCTGCATACCTTAGAGTATTTTGAGTGGTACTCTATTTTTCAATATATAATAGAGTAAAAATAAATTTATTTTATAAATATAGTAATTTATTTATTTAGTTTGCCACTTTATTTTTTATTTAAAATAGAGTACCACCTGATTATAACTCAATTCTATTAGAACATTTCTAACGTATTCCTCTATTTTCATCTCTAAAATATATGTTTTAGAGTTGTATTTCTCTCCAATGTATTCTTCTATTTTTACTTCTAAAAATGAATATTCTCAAAATATTTTATTTAATATTTTTTAAAATATATTTTTATTTATGAAAGTTGATAATTAACCCTATGTACTTCTAACTTTTACAATTTTCATAAAAATAATGACTTTGTTTAAAGTTGGATCCTAAAAAGGGTTCTGAATAACAAGATATTGTTATTTTAACTGATTTTGTTTAACTAATTAAATTTAAATGTAAATTAAACGAGTGAGCTAATTATATCTTGACAAGTGGAAGAACAAGTTTCAATGGATTGTTTATAAGTCTTAAATTAAGGATTTTTTCAGGTTTTTATTTTTTCTTTAATTACTACATATATTCATTATGAACCCTAAGTTGGACCTGCTCTATGATTTTTTTATAAAGGCGGAGGATTATCTTATTATATAGAAATTTGAGGACCTTCTCGTAGTTTATAAAAAAAAAAATTCACAAATTATTCTTATTTATTTATTTTTAGTTGAATCTGACAAAACGATTACAATCCAAACGTGCGAGGTAAGAGGCAGGCACGTGCGAACAATGACCTCACACAGCATTTGGGGGAATACCATCATTGTCTTCTTCTTCCTCCTCAAAGCCAAAAACTTTTGTCTGCACTTAGCCGTGAGCGCAGAGGCAAATTTTGCTTTTTTCTTCCCTTTTATCAGATGATAGGAGGCAGGAACACATCAGAAGATTCCAATTCCTTATCTCCGCTGAAAATCAATCACCGATTCGCCTCTTTTCTCTCTGCTCCGTCGTCCTCCAGAGTTTCCTGTAAGCTCCTTTTTTCCTTTATACGTTTTGAATCCTCTTCCATCTGGGTAGTCTTGTTGAATTCAATTCGTATCGAGACCTAGCTTGTGAAATTGGGGGTTTTCTCTGTCAGTCTCTAATTGGAGATTTGATGATTCTTTTGGAGCAAAGTTTGAACCTTTCTGTAATTTAAGTTCCTTTGGTGAAGAATGGTTGTGTGGATGAGACGATTTGATCATTGAGCTTTGATGATTCTTTTGGATAAATTTTGACCTTTTTTTTGTAATTTATGTTCGTTTGGTGAAGGAGCATAAGTTGTAGAGATGATGGTTCGTGTATTCAAAGTGAATAAGAGACATGTTTGTGTGTGTTTGGCATCATTAGTCTGCAACACAAAACGAGAGGCTGAGTAGTCATCGTTTAATAGCTGTTTAAGCCTCTGTTTTGTCAACCTCATCTTCTCTTGGATTGCTTATGAATCTTACCTTGCATCAGTTTCTTTTTAACCGTATAAAAGTACTTCTTTTAGGCAATAGTGATATTATTCGGATCTCTTCTCTTGCTTTGATGTATCATTGTTACTGTTGAGTTTAGAGACCCTAAAGTGTTTGGAGTTTTGATTTTTGTTGTTGACAGAATGCATGAGTTCTCTACTGTTGATGGTTTTGCGGAGATAAACGAGAGCTTAGCCGAGATGATTAAGTACATCGCCAACGAACCCTCAGTGGGTCTTTACTACATCCAGCAGCACGTCCGCAACGCAGCACCCAATGTCCTTAACCTCAACGCCCAAGTCTTGGACAAGTCTCGTGAAACTGCTCTCCATACTGAAGACTCGGAAGATTCTATAGCCATGGTGAAATCAATGAAAGACTGTGGCTCGCCTATAGCTGATGGGATGATAGGAGACATCAAGAACTCCTTAGCGATAATGTCCTCGAAACAACCGAGGAGAGGGCTCATCCTCAACGCCGGGAGCCCTTGGAGCAGCAGATCCAGCAGCAGTATAGCAACGCAAACAACAACAATGCATGGTTCTGATTATAGCCAGGAAGGCAGCAGCTATTTCACATCGGTGTTTAAGTCAGCTAAGGAGAAAGCAAGCAACATCAAATGGCCACAGCTTGACTTCAAAGAACAGAAGGTGGAGAGTAGCCCCAATGTGGAAACGAATGAGTTAGAAGAAAAAGAAGACAAAAAAGTCTTAAGTAAAGGTGAGCATATGGTGGAGAAGACAAAGTTCGAGGAGTTCAAGGCTGGTAAAGAAGCGAGTCTTAAGGCATGGCTTGGAGATATGGATGAGGATGCTGATGTTAATGGACGTGCTGCTGAGAGGATTTAGAGTTTTCTGTTGATGGTGTTGGGAGCAGGGCGGCTCCACTGAAGAAGCAGAGCTCTTATTATGTGTGTAATTCATAACATTACCTTAAATAGCATATGTTATACTACCTTTTATTACTAAGGACAGTTTCGTCATTTACAATTATGTCTCGACGACATGTACATAGAAGTGTTTGGTTTCGTGACATGTAAACACGCCATTGGTTACAAGTTACAACACTCAAAGAGCACCCATCACCAAATTCTCACCTTTATCGCCACGCCAACTCCATCTTCTTCGTCAAAAGCGAAGCTTTTTCTATTTTCCTTGATGGGTTTCATCTCCTGCACCTCATTTCCGACGATTAATTCAAGAATTCCATCGACCCGTTTCACAAAGCAATCGACTTTACCATCTTTGTGTACACCAAAGTTTGCTTTTAGACGCGAGGATAAGCCCAGTTTCTTATTGTCACTGTCATCAACGTCTTCGATTATGGCGAGTCCTATTCAAGCATCTTCTTCCTCCTCCACTATTGGTATCGTTACTCAGTTACTCTCTGCTTCTTCCACGTCTATTCCATGGCTATAAGGATTAGTTAACCTCCTCGTTGACTTTTGAGATAATCCCAAGTTAAAAAATATATATAAAAAAATTGGATGCTTAGTGGACTGTTTGTTTATCTCTGAGTAGAGTTAATTAATAGAGATTAGTATTTTGTGATTATATGGATGAGAGAAGCTAAGAGTTTGGTACATCAAGATGTTGTGATTCCGTTTCTCCAGTTACTAACCATTTTAATATGTATGAAGGTGAGACCAGTGATGGCTTGAAGGTCCAGTCTCATGTTTCAATTGGGGCGAACGATTTACTGATTGTTGGACCAGGTGTTCTTGGACGCTTAGTTGCTGAAAAGTGGAGAGAGGTACACTTTCTTTGTTATTTTAGTTTACTACATTAGTAACATCACTGTTTTGGTCTATGTAATGGTCTAGAATTTGGTAGTTGCACAAATGGTGTTTCTTGTTCGAACAAATAAAAACCTTTTTTATGTTCTGTAAGTCCCCTGTTCTTAAATGTCCTGAGTGTATCATTTATGTTGTGGGTTGATTTTATAAGAGTCATGTTAGTAGTAAGAGATGTGTTCACAATATGGAAGTTAAAAGTTGAAGCTTTATGTGTGTTGGAGCAGGAACATCCAGATTGTCAAATATTTGGGCAGACAGTAACAACAAACCATCATGATGAGTTGGAGAAGTTGGGTATCAAACCATCTCTTAAAGAAACCGAGTTTGATGGCAACTTCTCCTATGTGATCTTTTGTGCCCCTCCCTCACAAAGCCCAGATTACGCCGCTGAGCTCAGGTAAACTTACAACAAAATCACTTGTTTCAACAGCTGGTGCGTTAAGTTCTGCTACTGAATGCAATAATAGGGGTCTTGCGTGCTGTTAACTTTATTAGCTATGGAAGAAGATGAAGTTTAATGGCTCCTCTTATTAGACAGAGAAGTAATCTTCTTTGCTTGTGTTTATAATCAGGATGGCAGCATCAAAGTGGAACGGCGAAGGATCATTCTTATTCACATCTAGCTCTGCACCTTATGATTGCTTTGATAATGGAGAATGCAATGAGGTTCAGTATTCTGTTTCACTAAACATAGTTTAGTCAGAGAGTCTCTGAATCATTTGATATATGTATGAACATATAGTATTCAATCATTTCTGAAGTGGATTCTCTTCACTGCAGGATTCTCCAGTAGTTCCACTTGGAAAGAGCCCAAGAACCGATGTGCTTTTGAGAGCTGAACAAGTAGTGCTGGAAAGTGGAGGGACCGTCCTTAGACTAGCAGGGCTTTACATATCCTTTTGGTATTTTATACATTGAAAGCTGAATCAGAAAATGATGAAAGGCTTTTTCTGGTCTCTAGAGCATTATGTTTCTCCTGAACTTTTTATACACAGAGACAAGAGGTGCACATACTTACTGGTTGAGTAAGGAGACAGTTGATGCTCGTCCTGATCATATCTTGAATCTCATACACTACGAGGTAGATTTGTCATATAGCTCACAAGGACCAAGGGACTTCTTATGAAGTTCTGTTATGTGTTACTGAACAGGATGCAGCATCGTTGTCAGTTGCAATCATGAAGAAAAAACCTGGTGGTCGGATTTTTGTGGGTTGCGACAACCATCCTTTGTCAAGGTAGCAACTGCCTCCTTTCTGAGTTTGAGATATTTTCAAATACATGTTTAACATCGCGCATTCTTCTCAGGCAAGAGGTGATGGACCTGATGGATCAAAGCGGAAAATATGATAAGAAGTTCAAAGGTTTCACGAGTGAGTTTCTTGGCATGTTGGTTGAAAGCCTTAAGTTTCATAGAGTCTGACAACTTTTTGCTTTTTGTAGGCACCAGCGGTCCTTTAGGGAAGAAGTTGAACAACTCACGGACCCGAGAGGAAATAGGATGGGAGCCGAAGTATCCAAGCTTTGCTCAATTTCTTGGAGTATCCAAATAACATTATAATCTGGTCGAGATTATGAAGGAATATAAGAGAGCAAGAATGCTAGAAAAGTGCTTTAGAGAGTACCTCTAGAAGTACAGTATCCACAAATGTGAAGCATTTTCTATGTTTGGTTCAAACTTATATGTATACTCCGAGATATCATCAAACTGCATCTTCTACTTGTGAACAAACGCGAATCAAATTCAAATAAATCAAGAAAATTTATAGATAAACTCAACTAATACAAATGTTCCTTTTAGGATTTGTATACTAATTATATGAATGAATAATTCACAACATAATTTAAAATGGCAAATGTTCTCATATTCGGTGCACTAAGATTTAAGTCACTTCTCGAATCAACATTATGTGTTTGCGTATTCAACGAGATCGTTGTTAAGTTGATCACATCTGGCCTCGTATTCTTGTTTGTTTACCACTGGTATTATTCCATGCATCACCGAAAATGAAGTATCTTCTGATTAAAAGGAAAGGGGTTCTCGATTGCAAGTTTGCAACTCATAACTCATAAGATTAACTTAATATAATTTACTTAATAACTGTTTAAGACTAATGCTTAGCTTTAGTCTAAACGTTAAGCCTATGTCTTGTTCAGTACCAAATTTAAAAATAAAACAAAGAAATAGCCCAAACAAGAAAGGCTTCAGGAGATATTCCTAACAACACATATCTATGCCTCCAACTCACACACATGACTTGTTGCTCATAAAATTAATGAAAATACTTTCTCGAGTGCTTAAGTTCGGTCATATATGCTATCTAAAACACAGAAAAATTGTTATACATAAATCATTACATTAATTTTTTTGATGCCCTTAATCTTTTATATAAAATTTGACGTCTATAACTGATAATCTTTAATCTAAAGATCAGCTCTACATTGTTGAATATAGAGAGATATATTGATTATATGTTCACAAATCCTCTCATGGTGATATGTGCAACCAAATAATCTTATCACATTTGGTTCTTGAAACCAGTTATATATGGAAGGTAGTAATAGATTACACAATTGTCATTTCTTTCTTATAATTAGCATGGTGACTGATGAGTAGAGCATCTCCAAACATAATACTCTTATAAATCAACTTGGTTATATACACGAAATTGAACAATCTAGAGATTTCTACTTAACGTGTGTGATATTTGCTAATTAATTGATGGGGATGATTTGACTCTATATCTTTATGAGCCTAACGTGAAATTCTTAGTTGGATTCTTTGAAGCCTAACAATTAGGAAAACAGCCAATGACAAACGATTAAGAGCCATGCAATAATTTTAATTAAGTGCTCCCTTATGAAACATATGTACAATAAAACAAAAACCAAGACAACTTGAGCCAAACTTTTGTGTTTAGTTTAAAAAGAGAAAGACAAGTAAATGAAAAAAGAAGACAAGAATGACTCACTCTCCTGCAATACCAATATAAAATGGGGGGTTTGCATGAAGGAACAAACATCAAAACAAACCTTAAACTAGCAAAAGAGTGAAAGAGATCAGGACGAGAGAAGTGAAGAATGGTGTTCATCAAAGTTCATCAACTTGCTTTTCTCTTTGGTCTTTTGGGTAATTAACTCCCATTATTTTTTTTTTGTTTTTTAGAAAAAAATAACATAACTAAAATCAACTATGAAAGTGACATATAATATATTCTCAATAGTATGCATATATATATATATATATATATATATATATATATATATATATATATATATATATATATATATATATATGAATTGTAACCATTTTGCTTATATGAACATATATATACACAAATGTCTCATGACTCTGGCTTTTGCTTGCAGGCAACATTGTGTCTTTTGGGGTTTTCTTGTCTCCAGTGTAAGACACGTACTTATGAATTTGTAGTATATATAATTTATCTAAAAGGTACATATAAATAATTAAATATGTATGATTATACAGGCCAACGTTCTATGGGATATACAAGAAGAAATCATCAAAAGGGTTTCAGTCGATACCATACATATGTGCACTTGCAAGTGCAACTCTTCTTCTCTTCTACGGAATAATGAAGACACATGCCTATCTCATCATTAGCATCAACACCTTTGGATGTTTCATTGAAATCTCCTACTTGTTTCTCTATATCATTTACGCACCACGAGAGGCCAGGGTTTGTAAATCATATACACGTTGGTGGACTAATGTTGATTTGCGATATTCTGTATACCTAAGTACCTAACTAATGTGGATGTACCATGGCAGATATTCACGTTGAAGTTGATATTGATATGCAACATAGGTGGACTTGGTCTCTTGATTCTTCTCGTTGATCTTTTGATTCCAAAACAACACCGAGTCTCAACCGTTGGATGGGTTTGTGCTGCTTACAGTCTCGCCGTCTTTGCTTCTCCCTTAAGCGTTATGGTGATCCATCATCACCATCTTCAAACATCTTGTCATTTATATTGTGATTTGGAAATTGAAAAACCGACGTGTAACGTGTTACATGTTTTTGTAGAGGAAGGTGATAAGGACAAAGAGTGTGGAATACATGCCGCTTCTTCTCTCCTTGTCTCTCACTCTTAACGCCGTCATGTGGTTCTTCTATGGCCTTCTTATCGAGGACAAGTTCATTGCTGTAAATATATAACTCATTATATTACATTATTTTAACATTACTATATACTAATTATACTCTATTGTTTTGTCTTCAGATGCCAAACATTCTTGGATTTTTGTTCGGTATAGCTCAGATGATACTATACATGATGTATCACGATTCGAAGAAAACGGATTTGCCAAAACTCACATCTACAGAGAATCAACCAACAAATATAACCAATCTGAACGAAGTTGCGATCGTGGCCGTTGAATTGTCTGATGCTAGGGCAGAAAACGTTGAAGGATCGGTGAGGCCTATGACTCCAAACTCAAGCACCACGGCTTAAAAGGAGAAACATAACTTGACCTTGAGTTGAGGCCTATGAAGCCTATGAAGACTCTTTATCTTACGTAGGAAAAAATAAACTTCAAATCAAAATGCTTAGTTTGTTTGAGTTGGTCTAACCAAACAGATGTTCTATCAGTTTGATCATAACTTAACCTTGATAAATTACAGTCTCTACTGAAGTATCACTTTAAATAATATTCTGTCTAATCCTAAATAATTGTTTTCTCAACATTTTGCATATATGAAAGAAGAGAATCAAATTTTGGTAAATACAACATTTGTATGATTACTATTTTCAGTAATATTAAACCAATATTAACGAAATAAATATTAGCATTTGGAACCGCTAGAAACAATATATCATTTAATTTGTGGTTGGTCTACCAATATAGTAGTACCAATATCTTACTTCATTGTCTATATACACGTGTGGATAGCTCATAGCTTGCAGGTGCCGTGGTGATCAAGAACATTATATACTAGATGATTTGTCAAAATGATGATCGCATGTTGATTGAGTTGTTGATACATTATAGTTGATGGGGCCAATCCAAACAAAGAACACAGCTGTGATCAGAAAGCATATAAACGTGTGCGCAAGTTTTGCTAAAATACATTATCAAACATGATTCTATAAAATTCTGCATCTTTTCAACAAACATAGAAAAAAGATTTCAAATCATATTAGAAAAACACATAAACCACATATGTAATATTTCATACTTTAAGATACGATTTGAAAAATAAGATTACAGATCCCAATATCACAAACTCAAGTTTTACAAAACAACAACAACAATAATGAACAAAACCGAGTTTTGTTTATTTATTCATTACATATAACCACTTTTTACCACTCTCACCCGCCAATTTTCCTGCAGTTACAACATTCAGTTAAAAAAGAGAGAGAGGATGACAATATCAATATACTTCTCTACTTATCTTACAACACTCATCTTATGGACATGATCTAACCATGGTGTCAAAGTCAAGTCACAACTTGATGATACATTAAGCTCATTGGAATTCTACTTCCCGTTTTGACCAACGCCGTTTCATATTATAAAACAAATAAAAGGTTAAAGAAAAAGCTTACAGAAAGGAAAGATCTTCCAAAGCTGGTTGTCTCCTTTGTTCCAGTCCCAAAGAACGATAGTTGTGCCATCACGAACACCACCAGATTTGCTGTCACCATGAAACGCATCAACGTTTAACCCCACATTGTTCACCATTCTTATCGTTCGATATCCGTCACCCAGATCCTTGCTCTGAGTCCACAGCACAGACTCGTCAAGCGTATCAGGATCATATCTGACTAGATTCACCTGAAAATACCATACCACCAAAGATATAAACAACATTGACAAAAGACTCTCGTCCAAGGAAAGGCCTTACGGGTTGTGTAGCTCCAACAGAATGCTTCACGGCTTCACCAGTGGCCTTGTTTACAAGAGAGAAGCAAGGATGGCCCTCTGCGTCCTTCACACGAGTGCTGTACTTCTCGTCTTTGTACCAGTGCTGCACATTGCAGTACAAAGTTAAGTCTACTGTAGGAGAGAGTAAAACAAGATTCAATCTTACAAGAGCTGAAAATGTAACAATAACATGTATTCAGACAAGGAAACAAAACAGAGGAAGCATAAAGTTTGGATCTTGGCGAAAGAGACATGTTGTAATAATGCATGAGCTTCGTCAGATGGATCAACAGAGATTCAATATTACAGGAACTAAAACTGTTACAATAACATGTTCTGTTTTGTAAAACCTCTGTTTCTAATTAACAAGATTCAATCATACAAGAACTAAACAGATACAATAACACGTTCCGACAAGGAAACAAAACAGAGGAAGCATAAAGTTTGGATCTTGGCGAAAGAGACATGCTGTAATAATAAATGATAAAATGAACTTACAATAACATGTTCGGACAATGAAACAAAACAGATAAAGCATAAAGTATGGATCTTTGTAAGAGAGAGAGAGAGAGAGATGATGTAATAATAATACCTGAGCTTCATCAGAAGGATCGGCTGGGGCGAGAATGACCTTACCGTCTCTGATCGTCAGATAATAGTTAGGCTCTGCTTTGGAATACACCTTCACCGTTTGCCTTCCGGCGAGTCCGGCGAGGTTATCAGGAAGACGGTTTTCATCATCAGGGAGGTGGTGGAAAGCAGAAGGCATGTCGGTTTGATGTGAGCTATGGTGGGACACGTGCACGACGCCGCCGGTGCTGTCTCCGTAGCTTTCCAGGGACGAATTATGCGGCGGGTAAGCTCCGAAACGGTGGTGGTCTGGTGGGTATGGTTCTTCGGAAGTGTGGTGGCTGACATGGCTCACGTGGCCGAACTGAGGCGGTGGTGCCGGAGCTTCGAAGTAAGGCGGAGGAGGAGCGTAGGCGTTGTATTGAGGTTCGGATCCGTAAGGCGACGGTACTGGCGGAGGAGGCGCGTAGGGATCGAGATGAGGCTGTGAGTGGTAAAGACCAGGGGGTGGTGGAGCATCGGCGAAGTTGTTGCGTGGCGGTGGTGGTGCGCCGAAGGATTGACGATCATCTTCGTTATCGTCGCGTTGGTGGTGATGGTGGTGGTGGTGTGAGTGGCCGAAGGGAGGATCCATTAGCGTTTGTTGGTATGGAAGAAGTTTCTTCTCGAGGATGATCACACTACAAAAAAAAGATCAATTTAAATCATTTATTTTTAATATTTGCATTAGTTATAAATGATGTAAAAGAATTTCGCATCACTTAAAAAAATGACTCTGAAAGTGGTGATGCAAATAATTTGTATCATTTCATTAATAATTGATGTAAGAAATAATAATATTTTCATCATTTAGTTTTAGTGATGTTAAAATGTAACGGTTATAAACAATGATGTTAACTCTTATATCAATTGAGTTAAATGATGTTAGTATTAGTATCAATTAAACTAATCGACTTAAATTATTTAAATCATTATTAACAACTGATGTGATATATTTTTAACAGTTAAAATAATTTATTACAATTATTATATTATTTATTAATAATAATATTAAAAATTAAATGGATTAGCAGTTGTCCCATTTATAATTATCTATTTAAAATACTGCCATCGCTTGTACAATGTTTAAATTTATCTCAATAAATAAAAATAAAAATCTTTTAATTAAGCATTTTTTATTTTTTTGTTCCTGTGAAAATTTAACGAAGAAGAAAAGGAGAAGCCTCACAAATAAGACTGGAAAATGAATTCAAAGAAAGAAAGAAAAAAACTTGTAAAAATAGTTAAAAGAATTGGCCATAGCAGTTTCTTCAATAAATTCTTCTTCTTCTTCTTCTTCTTCTTCTTCTTCTTCTTCTTCTTCTTCTTCTTCTTCTTCTTCTTCATTTTGTCTTCAATTGGCCATGGAAAATGATAATGGCGTGGAGCTTGTTACTCCTAAGTAGCAGACAACAAAGAAACATGATCAAATCCAATTGCTTCTGAAACCTGACAGAACAACAGTGCCAATCTTTAGGACATAGAGTTATGTGATTCATTCCAAATGTTAAAATCTTTATACCAAGAACCCTAGAAACTTCCTGTCTCATCATCTGCAGTACACTAGCATCAGCGTGTCTGTCTATATATATATACACTTAGACGTCATCACAATCTAAGATCCTGACAATGTATGGAGAAAAAGGAAATAATACCTATCAAGAATTTTTCATCAGATTTTTAAGAAAAGCAAAATCTTCCTTTCAAATCTTCTATAAACAGAAACACAATCATAATCATCATGATTCATATAAGAATACTTGATTCATGTTGAGAAAATGCTTTTAATCAAATAACAGAGAACAAAAAAACTGATGAAAGAGATTTGAGAGAGTGTGACGAATAGGAAGATCTTCACAGAAAAGAATAATAACTACTTCTCTAATTACATTGGGTTTAAGTGGTTTACTCTATTTGAACTTGTAATGGTGGTTCCTATTTTTGGGGGATTGTAACAATCACATTTGCTACTTTTTAATAGTTATGTGTTTATTCTATAATAATATTGTAGTTTTACAAATTTTGTTCTCGATATAAATTATTTTTTTACTAGCTCAAATATTTTAACTGATGCAAATTAAAATAAAATAACATCATTTTATTAAATTGATGTTAAAGAAAAGGATTATTATAAATTTTTGTTAGCATCAGTTTTCTAATTGATCTAAATTATGTATCATGTTAATAACTGATGTTAACTAAAATAATAAATGCATCAGTTATTTAATCGATATAAATTTATATGATAGCATCAATTTCATTTAAGTGATACAAATTAACAAAAAAAATAATATCATTTTTCTGAAATGATGTTAAATTAATTAATAAAACATCAGTTATTATAATTGATTTAAAAATAGGTATATTCACATCATTTGTAAATAAGTAATTTAAAATAGCATCATTTATTTTTGTGATATAATTTATGTGATGTAATTCACACTTTTTTTTTGTAGTGTCAGTAGAATGAAGAGGAGGAGATAAATGATTTTGACTTAAAAAGCCACGTGAAGAAGACAGAACAGGTGGCTTTGGTAGTCACGTCTTCTAGATTACTCTTGTTTTTATTTTCCAAAACCGCAGATTTTTTTCTTTTTTCATAAATGGTATAAAATCTTCTTTTTGATTTTTTTTTCTTTTATTAATGGTAAGCAAATCTTGATTTTTTGATAAGATAATATTAATACTAAAACTATTAGTGATTTAAAAATTAATTACTAAAGAAAAAAAAATATTTTTAATTAGATAACTTTTATCGTGTAGACGATGAAAGTGATTACAATTGTGAAGCAAGAAAACATTTCGACTGTTAAAAAATGTTGAATAAGATCATTTGAATATCAATGTATTCGCAACATCCAACCAAAATATGGATTGTATTTGTCATATCATATTTTCTATAGGATTAGATTATTTTTAAAAGTTTATTTTGGTTTTCTTTATACGATATATCATATCAATTTTTATGTTACAATATCGAATAAAAAGAATTTGACAAAAAAAAATCATGATAATGCTATCCATGTCACCTATAGAAAGCCCAGTGACAGTTTCATAGCAAAGAAAACATAAAGTCTAATCACTTTCATAACATTGAGTTTCATAACAAATCAAAGAGACTAATCACAATTCACAATCATCAGTCGCGTAATAAAAAACTACAATTACAAATCAAGACAAATGTAACGTTGGAACTAAAAGCTTCATGACCCCACCCCATGAAACCGTAACCGCGAAAAAGAACACAAAATTAAACCTTTAACTTAGATCATCTCCAACCCATCTCTATAATAGAGATCTCTAAAATAGAGAAAAAAATAGAGATGATGTTTTTGCTCCAATGTGTTCTTCTATAATAGAGGAATGCTATATTTGCCTCTATAAATAGAGGAATGCTATTTTTTTCCCTAAATATAAAGGAAAAAATAGCATTACTCTATTTATAGAAGCAAATATAGCATTCCTCTATTATAGAGGAACACATTGGAGCAAAAACACCATCTCTATTTTTTCCTCTATTTTAGAGATCTCTATTATAGAAATGGGTTGGAAATACTCTTAATGAAAACAGCTTATAAATCAGACCAAGTACAACCAGGAAAGAACCAAGAAAGCATTGTAAGTGAAAAGAGCCTAAAGGGTACAAAGCTTGAACCCCAAAATTCATTAACTACAACGCTAAAATCTAAAAGGATGAAGAAGCACCAAGATTGGAAGAGAAGGTCACAGAACCTTGACCACATGAAATTACTTTATAACGCTAAAAACATAAAGTTACCAACGGAGACTAAAGGTATGAATGGTGACCAGGGAACGGTGAGGAATAATACATTCCCTAACGTTCCTAAAAAAAATCACCTTTCACAAGGAATAATAATTTCCTCTCATTCCCTTTCATTCTCTTTTTTGTAGAGAATTTAAGAACAAAATTATTCCTTGTTAAATTTGATAAGGAACAACCATTCCTTTTCATTCCTGATATTTTGTTCCCGTACATTCTTTTTTTATCCGTTCCTCTTAATTCCCGAATGGTCAGCAGTCAGACCCTAAAATTAATGTAAACAAGAAGAAATTACTTTCCAACTCTAGAAACAAGAAGTTACCAACGCAGACTAAAAAATGTAAACAAGAAGAGAAACGAAAAAATCCTTTTTCCAACCCCCAAATAAGTGAAAACTCAGTGTTCACACTGCAACCAAAAGACGATGACAAGACATCGATGAAGAAGGTATCGTGGCACATATTTGAGAGCCATCTTTGATTAGGGTTAGGGTGTATGAATATGAGAATGTCTGAACCCTTACTAGTATAATTCTTAAAAATCCAGATAATTATTGCACATTTTAGCTAAATGACCTCTATAATGTATGTTAACTTCAAAATTGACCGTCTTTAAAGATTTTTCTAATTCCCCTACCGGCTATGATCACTTAAGTTGACAAGCAAGTTATCATAAAAAATTCTCGGATGATGGAAATTGTAGACATCGTGCAAAGTTTTAAAACTTTACTTATTTGCTATTGTTTTTAAAATAATTAAAAATATATTTTTGTAGAACAACAATAAATGATAGAAATCACAGATCGTATTAGAATTCAAGAACAATTCTATCCAAAATATCCAAAGAATTATGCTAAGATATAAGTAAATAAAAAAAATAATATTAGATAGAGTTTTCAAATTTGAGATATTTATATTCGTTATTTTAAGTTTCAAAACATATGATGTTGTAGATAATAACACAAATATTAAAAAGATAAATTTATTTTAAAATATTATTAAACATTTTATATAATTATAAAACAAATTACAAAATATAGTTAGTTACACAATTTAGATTTTACTTGAACACAACCTTTTTGAAACATCTATATTTTAAAATCGAGGAAGTATCTAAATGTTGAAAAGATTTTTTTTTCGTTTTTTAATAAATAGAAGCTAATATACAGTGGTTTATATTTAGACCCTTCATTATACAAGCAGGAGGAACTCTATTCGCTTTCTTTTATTGGTTCCTCAAAGCGACGACGCCATTTCTCACACGCCTTTCACTCCAATCTCACCTCACCTCACCACAACGCTCTCGCCTCAATTTCCCTTCTCCTTCGTCGCTCATACCTTCAGATCTCCGACTGGGTAAAGCTCTAAAGCTCTTCCTTCTTCCTATTTTGCCGTCGGATCGCTTTCTAGGGTTTCGATTTGGGTTTCATCAACTCTCGTTTGATTAGGGTTGCATTTTCCTGGGGGAAAGTCGTCGACTTTCCTCGTTTCTCTCGCTCTATTAACTTAATTACGAACCAAAGATGTTAGCTTTTTGACGGAGATGATAGTTATCACTTTGGATGTTTCAGTGATGCAGGGTTTTCTTACATGATGTGGTTGTTGCTGGTGTAATAAGAATTAAAGATGTCGTCTTCTTCACATAATATTGAGCTGGAGGCAGCTAAGTTTCTGCACAAGCTCATTCAAGATTCCAAAGATGAACCTTCGAAGCTAGCCACAAAGCTCTATGTGGTGTGTGTCTGTCTGTGTGGCTTAGTTTTTTTTTTTTATTTGAGGTTTTAATCATTTGCTTTAACTTTATGTATTTCTTTTTGATTGCTTCAGATATTGCAGCACATGAAAACCAGTGGGAAGGAACACTCAATGCCGTATCAGGTCATATCAAGGTATTGTTTTGCACTAAGACACTGCTTGTGGTGATGGAGAGGTGGTTACATACGGTGTCTATGTTACTAACTGAGACTTGAAACTTTGCTGGTTTTGCCTCGATTTAATTGCAAAAATTTCCAAAACCTGCTGGGTTTAGTACCTAAGGTTTCACGAAAGTCTTAATTCACTTGAAATGTGGCAAATAGTTATTAATTTCGTGCTTTGGAGAATTATAAACTTTTGTCCATGTTTTCACTTTAGTTCTTCTGATGTTTTCTTTCCAAAACTTCTAGGGCCATGGAGACTGTCGTCAATCAACATGGTCTTGACATTGAAGCTTTGACGTCCCCTCGTCTTCCTCATGCTGGTGGTAGTAGTACCCAAATGGAAGATTCTGGATCTGCACATATTGCTGGTATATTTATTATTTTCTCTTTTAAAGTTTTGTTTTTTTTTGTTTTTAATGTGAAATCCGTGTACTTGTGTCTTATTGTTGTGTTAAATTTTCATACAGGGTCTTCTCAAGTCGTTGGAGTTAACAATGAGTCCAAAGCAAGTCTAGTTGAAAATGAGATGTCAAAATATGATGCATTCACTTCTGGTAGGCAGCTTGGTGGATCAACCAGTGCGTCACAAGCCGTTTACCAAGGGCCTGGAACTCGAACTAACAGATCCTTCGATCATGACAGTCCATCCAGCTTGGATTCTAAGCCGGGAAATGCCCAGTCTCACGATAGGAATGAGACAATGAATCAAAGAGATGCCAAGTCAAGTGCAAAGAGAAAAAGGGGTGAATCATCGTTTTCGTGGGATCAGAATATGGATAATTCTCAGCAATTTGATACTCATGGGACAGTTGATGACCAGACTAGAAAAATGAGCAAAGTGGAAATGCCTGCTACAGGTAGGATTTTTTTTTTTAAATCAAGAAATTTTAACACAACCTTTTTGTTTATAATTTCTAAGTTAAGAATAACAGCATTGTATCCTACTATGCCGTTATTTGTGCATGCCGTTAATTGCTAACTCGTTAGTTTAATTGTATACTTTTTTTTTCTTACTAAAACCCAGGTGACGGTGAGAATTTGCATGTCGGGTTGTCATCAGATGCATACACGACTCCTCAGGTACATACATTTACACTATAAATTTGTTGGCATCCTTTGCCCTTTGGTTTCCATTACATGCTATATTCATAGCATTTTGCTTGTTGAAATCATATGGTACGACTTTGCACTAATCTTATTCGATGCACTAAACACTTTCTGAATTTGAATAATGAGATGCAGTCGTGCCACATGATGAATTATTTGCGGAAGCATTTGTCCCTCTTAAGAGAATCTTATCTGTTTTTTCCCCTTATTTTCATAGATTTTAATATGAAGAGTTTTATTGAATTTCTATTGGTCGTTCTTTTCCAAAAACGCAATCTCTGTCAAAACCTCCTATTCGGTGAGGTTTTGAATCTTACGTGCATATAGTCTAACCAAGTATATTGTTCTACAAAAGTTTCTTCTCTGTTACTTCTCCCGAAGCCTAGTTAAATATCAATGCCCTCTTGACGCGGCATGTTCGTTTCAATGGCAGGGTGGATGGCAAAACAGTGAAATCATAGCAAACAGGCCTCCAGCTCATAGAGATACTGGAAAATCTGTCGCAGCAGAGGATGCTCCGCCTTCAGGTCAACTTTTTAAAGAGCAACAATTAAAGCAGCTCAGAGCCCAGTGCCTCGTGTTCTTGGCTCTCAGGTAATTTCAGTCTCCTAAAAATGTTTATTCTGTTTCGTGCAATTGTTACCCTCAAGAGGTCTGACTGATTTCATTCTCCTAGAAATGGATTGATGCCAAAGAAACTGCACATTGATATCGCCCTTGGAAATGTCTTCCCCAAAGATGGTAACTATTTGCTTTCTCTTAGGTTATTTGCTTAGGTATTTCGATATACCTTCTCTTGGATTGTAATTGTCCTGCAATACAGATGGTTTCCGCAGAGAACTCTTGGATCAGAAAGGAAGACCACATTCTCTTAGTGAATCGGGTAGCATTGTCGAAGTCTCAGCTCCATCAGCAAGAATGGATAATCCTACCGGAAAATTGGCTGAGATGGACTTCTCATCAAAAGAAACAGTGATGCCACGATTGGAGGACAAAATATCAAATGCTATATTTCCTGATGGACAAAAGCTTCTTCTGCAATCTAACACCCCAGAAGCTCCAGCGCAAAATCAGGTTTCTGGTAGTCATTCTGAGCTGGCTTCTTCTTCAGGCGGTGTAACCAAACACGCACCAGTAGAGATGGTGGGATGGACCGGAACGATTAACCGTAATGACGCCTCAACTTTCACTTTTGAATCAGACGAATTATGTGCTCCAGGTCAGTGGACTACCTTAGATGAGCGAGTTGTTGATGATAAGACTGACTCTTTTGAGTAGAAAAGTTTGGATTAATGTGGTTGATACAATTCTAACATGGATGTATGGTACTTTGCAGATCAAGAGGAGGGTAACATGCAACCGCCGCCTAAGTACACCATGTCACAGAAATGGATTATGGATCGACAGAATAAGAGACATTTGGTTGATCGGAGCTGGGGTCTTAAACAGCAGAAAGCAGACCAGGCAATTGGTGCACGGTTCAATGAGTTGAAGGTCTCTCTCTCTTGCCCTCTCTTTTGTCGTACGTTTTTTTTTTGTAATAATTTCGACTCTTAGTTCTTTCTGGTGGTTTCTATATCCTTTTCTCTTATGATTGGAGATTAATAGTCATATTTAAATATCTATTTCTGTATATAGGTAGGCATGGTATTGTTATCCGGTAAATGATTGACCATGTATTTGCATGTTGTGCATTTGCTTCTCGGTTTTATATTTGAAGTAACTGCTAGGATTATTTATTTTGGACTTGTGCCATTTTTTCCGAATCTGCCTTAACATTTGGTGTAAACTAGTTTTACTTGTGTCATTACTTTATTTGGTTCTCGCGACTGATGTACATCTCTTAATATACAGGAATCTGTTACTTCCTCGGAGGATATATCTACGAAGACCAAGAGTGTAATAGAACTGAAAAAGCTTCAGTTGTTGAGTCTGCAACGTCGTTTGAGAAGGTAATTGGTTTAAAAAATGTTAAGATTGTTTTCTCATTCGTTGGATGTTTCACCTTCTTTTAATGCCTAATATCCCAATATGTCGAGCTTACAAGACATTCAACTAGCTGTTCTGTAATTGCTAGACGGAAATGCAAAATTTTATTTGTATATGTTCAACTTGCCATATCATCTCTCAGTTACTAATTCTTTGTTAATTCGTTGCAGTGAGTTTCTTCACAACTTCTTCAAACCTATTGCAAATGATGTTGAGAACCTAAAGTCATATAAAAAACATAAGCATGGCCGGCGGATTAGACAGCTTGAGAAGTATGAGCAGAAGATGAAGGAAGAGCGACAGAGGAGAATTCGTGAGAGGCAGAAGGAGTTCTTTGAGGAGATAGAAGTTCACAAGTACGTGCAATTAGTTTTCCATCTTAAGCCATATTTTTCTCTTGACCTGTTTTGTGAGCCTCGTAGAACATTAGTGTATTGAGTTTTAACTGTTTCTTAAATATCAAATTTTGATTGAACCTTGTTTTAGGGAAAGGCTAGATGATTTATCCAAAACTAGGAGAGAAAGGTGGAAGGGCTTCAACAGATATGTAAAGGAGTTCCACAAAAGAAAGGAACGCTTTCATCGTGAAAAGATCGACAAAATTCAGCGGGAGAAGATTAATTTGTTAAAGATTAATGATGTGGAGGGTTATCTTCGTATGGTGCAGGTTTGATCTCTGAACTAACTTTAGAAGTTTTAGGGTTACGTTACTTCTTCTTGGCTGTGAAATAAGGTCGATGGGTAAATATATAGGATGCCAAGTCAGATCGAGTAATGCAACTACTCAAAGAGACAGAGAAGTACCTTCAAAAGCTTGGATCCAAGTTAAAGGAGGCAAAATCGTTAGCCAGTCGATTTGAGAATGAGGCAGATGAGGCACCTGTTGAGGATAAAACTGTTGATAATGACGATGAGAGTGACCAGGCAAAGGCAAGTCATCTTCCTAAGATTACATTTTCTTTGAGCCTTCCTCCATCTTTTTCTGATGTTGTTACCATCTGTATTCTAAACAGCACTACCTGGAAAGCAATGAAAAATACTACTTGATGGCTCACAGGTAATCTTGCTTCTTCCTATAATTACTCCAAAAATCATCCAAAATGAACAACTACTAGTTTTCTGATTCAATCATACCAGGATTGTCATTTTTCCCTTTGCTTTTTATCCAATATGGTGGTTTTGTTGGATCATCTCTCTTCTACTTACAAGAAAACTTGTTTTTACAGCATAAAAGAAAATATTAACGAGCAGCCAGCTTCCCTAAAGGGTGGAAAATTAAGGGAGTAAGTGGACCATACCCGCTTCTTTTACTCCTGTACATTTGAGCACCTTCTAGTTTTTTTTTACAAGTATGTCGTGGGTTACTTAAAAAGTACAAAATCTTCCTTCTTAGGTACCAAATGAATGGCCTAAGGTGGCTTCTTTCCCTGTACAACAATCATTTAAATGGCATTCTAGCTGATGAGATGGGTCTCGGAAAAACTGTTCAGGTATTTAAGGGCGCACCCATTCGCATTTGGTACATATGTGCACATGATATATTTGTTTTAAATTGGTTATAAGATGTATTTGTTGCTTAAGTTATAATTCGTTTCTTCTTTTTACAGGTTATTTCGTTGATTTGCTATCTGATGGACACAAAAAATGATAGAGGTCCCTTCTTGGTTGTTGTACCATCCTCTGTACTGCCTGGCTGGGTGTCAGAAATTAACTTTTGGGCCCCTACAATTCAGAAAATTGTCTATTGTGGCCCTCCGGAGGAGAGGCGCAAGCTCTTCAAGTAATGAGAAAAGTTTAATTACTGTTGTTCTTTGTCTAAGATTTAAAGGTTCATTATAATTATTATTTTTTAATTGCAGGGAGCAAATTGTTCATCAGAAGTTTAATGTGCTTCTGACAACATATGAATATCTAATGAACAAGCACGATAGGCCTAAATTGAGCAAGATCCTTTGGCATTACATTATTATTGACGAAGGACATCGTATAAAGAATGCATCTTGCAAGTTGAATGCAGACCTGAAACACTACAATAGCTCCCACCGACTCCTGTTAACTGGAACGCCATTGCAGGTGCTTTTTTCATTCTTCTCCTGCTAACCTTTATTTCAGAACGCTCTTGATTTTACTATCTTTATGTTGCCATTTTATGCCGTTGCCATTTCTCATCATCTCAGAATTTCTCTCTTATAGAACAACCTGGAAGAGTTGTGGGCTCTGCTTAATTTCCTGTTACCTAATATATTCAACTCGTCAGAAGACTTCTCACAGTGGTTCAACAAACCATTTCAAAGTAATGGAGATAATTCTGCTGAAGAGGTAGCATTGACTGTCTTCTTATTCAGATAATTACGGGTATACTAATCTTAAGACATCGTGGTTAACTACAACCGTATGATTGCAATTTGACTAGGCGTTGCTATCAGAAGAGGAGAATCTGCTGATCATCAATCGTCTTCACCAAGTTCTTCGACCATTCGTGTTGCGGCGGCTGAAACATAAGGTTCATAACATGATATTTGCCATTCAACATTGTTCCTTTTTCCCTTTCTTTTTGTAGTCTCCAACCATGTCGTTCTAGTATCGCTTTCAGTATTTTAGTGATCTGGTAGGATATTGCCATAAAATGCATGCATCTGAGTATTTTTGTGTTAACTTTAATTTAACTGCATCATCTAATTTATTTTGGTAGGTTGAAAATGAACTTCCTGAAAAGATAGAGAGACTCATACGGTGCGAGGCTTCTGCATATCAGAAGCTGTTGATGAAGAGAGTTGAGGATAATCTGGGCTCGCTTGGAAACATGAAGGTGCTGTTTTGTGCTCTGCGTATTGTCATCTTTTTTATACTATGTAGTTATTTCTTAGTTAGTTTTCTTTTTACAGTCGCGTGCAGTGCACAACTCAGTGATGGAGCTTCGAAATATTTGCAATCATCCATATCTCAGCCAACTTCATACAGAGGAGGTAATAATTCCCCGAAAAATCTACGTAAATGCAAAGAACTTCTGGTTAGGGAATAAAGAAAGTTCTGATGAAGGGTCTGCGTAATTCACTTTCTCTAGGTCAATAGCTTAATTCCTGAGCATTATCTGCCTCCGGTAATAAGACTGTGTGGGAAGCTTGAGATGTTGGACCGGCTCTTGCCCAAACTAAAAGCAACAGACCATCGGGTAATGATTTTTCTTCACTATCATGTTAATGAAACGGTTTTTTCTAATTCAAGTTGTATTACGAGATTTCATGTAATTTGCTAATGTACCTTCCAGTGCCCTGGCCTCTTAGAGATTGGCCACATGAATTTTATTTATATTTGTTTTGTTTGCATGAGGCATTTATAATTTTGGGAGTAAGCTTAGGCTTCGAATGGTGACCAAGGAACGGAGGGGAACACTGAATTCCTTATCATTCCCAAAAGAAATCACCATTCACAAGGAATAGTTTTTCCTTTTTGTTCCTCTCCATTCCCTTTTTTGTAGAGAATTATAGAACAAAAGCATTCCTTGTTAAATTTGATAAGAAACCAACATTCCTTTTCATTCCTGCAATTTTATTCCTATACGTTCCTTTCCTATTCGTTCTTAGTGTTCCCGAAAAGGTCACCAGTCGGAGCCTTAGTATATTTCAACTAGATTTCTCCTTTACTTTATTGCTTTAACTATGCAGAATACTATTTCTTGTGAAATGCCCAAGGATGCCATTATTTATTACTCTGCTGCATATCAACCCAAATTTGACTGCAGATGCATCTAAGTGTTCGTTACTTTTTGGCATGAATTTCCGCAGGTTCTCTTCTTTTCAACAATGACGAGGCTTCTTGATGTTATGGAGGATTACCTCACCTTCAAGGGATACAAATACCTTAGGTTAGATGGGCACACATCTGGGGGTGATCGCGGTGCTCTTATTGACGGATTTAACAAGTCTGATTCACCATATTTCATTTTCTTGTTGAGGTAACACATGATTTTTCATGGCTCACTTTTCTTTAAAAATCTCTATGCTCTATCAGAATGATTCATGTTACATTCAGAATTACAAGTTGTAAGCGCTGTCATTAAATTCTCTACCGGTCATAGTAAAGTAGCTTTAATACTCATAAGTATCTGGATGTGATAACTGAATCTTTCATGGGAATTCAGCATACGGGCTGGTGGAGTAGGAGTTAATCTTCAAGCTGCTGATACCGTTATAATATTTGACACCGACTGGAATCCTCAGGTTAGACATAGCAGTCCTTCATGTCAAGTTCTAGTTTGCTGTGGACATCAGTTCGGATATTGAAGAGCATATATTTTATATTTCAGGTTGATCTACAAGCTCAAGCAAGGGCTCACAGGATTGGGCAGAAAAGAGATGTTCTAGTTCTTCGTTTTGAAACGGTTAGTTTGCTCTTGTTTGCAAGGAATTTAAATTCCTGTAAAGACAATGTGGCTTCTTAATTTAGTGCGCTTCTCATAAATCTATTGTTGTTTTTCATGACCATATTTAGTTTATTAAAATCGTCTGACTTAGTTTCTTTCTTGTTTTTTAAGGTCAATACTGTTGAGGAGCAAGTTAGAGCTTCAGCCGAACATAAGCTTGGAGTTGCTAACCAGAGTATAACTGCTGGATTCTTCGACAATAATACAAGGTAAACCCAGAGACATCCAATTTTGCTTCAAGAGTACTAGCTACCAACTTTCTAATGTAATCACGTTGTTGCTTTGTAACAGCGCTGAAGATCGTAAGGAATATTTGGAATCCCTATTACGTGAGTCAAAGAAAGAGGAGGCTGCTCCAGTGTTGGACGATGATGCCCTAAATGATATTATAGCCCGAAGGTAACTGCTGGTTTATCATTTCTTATAGAATATTACCTGTGCGTATATATTGGTTTAATTTGGTTTCTTAAATTTGCACTATGATTACTTCAAATGGGTTTATGGAATGTTTTTACTTTCTTAATGTAAAGTAGTTTCTGCTGTCGTTTTCCATACTAGGTATTTTCATGTGTTCTCGGTTAAATGGCTTGAGTTTCTTCTATTTTACTCTTTAGATGGAACTCTCTTTACATTTCCATGCATTTCTTGTAGATCTGACATTTCTGTTGTCTTTCTAGGGAGTCAGAGATTGATATTTTTGAATCCATCGACAATCAAAGAAAAGAAGATGAGATGGTATGTTTTCCTTAACAACTTTTAATTTTGGTTTCCATTTTATGATACTATTTTAATCTGCCATGGCTCTGTAGGAAACCTGGAAGAGCCTGGTACAGGGGTCAGGGTCAAAAAGTTCTGCACCCATACCACCTATCCCCTCTCGTCTTGTTACTGAGGATGACTTAAAACTGCTCTATGAAGCAATGAAAATGAATAATGTCCCGATGGTTGCAGTAGAATCAAATGTTGGCATGAAGCGGAAGGGTGGTTCCGTAGGAGGCTTGGATACTCAGCAATATGGAAGAGGCAAACGTGCCAGAGAGGTTTGTTCAGTCTTTTTTATTTTAACATTCAATTTTATCACCTTTCCTTATTACTTAAAATTGGCAAAATTGCAACTTCTTAGGTTCGATCTTATGAAGAGCAACTGACAGAGGAGGAATTTGAAAAGATGTGCCAGACTGAGTCAACCGATTCTCCCAGAGGCAAGGAAGAAGAAAGTGAGAAGAACTTGGCAAATGCTACATCAAATATTCTGGGTGGAACCATTGGTGAAACGAGTCTGGCAAATGATAAAGTAGATATTCTGACTGGAAACACTGGTGAAAAGAGTTTGGCAACTGATAAAGTAGATAATCTGGCTGGAAGCACTGGTGACACAGTGCTCCCTACATCTACAGCATTGGCACTGACTCCACAACCCGTGGAACCTCTACAGCAATCACAGCAGACACCGAAAGAAGTAACAGAACCTGTAAAACGGGGCCGCGGCAGGCCAAAAAGAGCTGATAAAACGCCGAATCAGTTATCTGCATCAGTTCCAGGCAGGACACATGCAACAGGGGATGCCAGATCATCACCAGTTATTGGTTCCGATGTTGCCTCTGGAAGTCTTACTTCCCCTGATTTATCTGTTCCCCCTGGTTTTCAACCACTTCCAGCTTCCAATTCCTCCCCAATGCCAACGAGAGGTCGGGGCAGGGGAAGAGGCAGGGGACGTGGCGCAGGTAGAGGAAGGAGAGTGGAAAATATGTTGCATGGTACTGACAGTTCCATAGGTACTCAGAGAACTAATGCCCGAGCATCTCTTTCTGGTGATCCTGTAGCGTCCAATTTAGTAACTCTTCCCGTCCCTTCGGTTGCTATTGATGCAAAAGTCCCTAAGCCTATTAAAGGAAGTAGTTCTAATCTTGAGTTGGGGCCTTCCATGCATTCTGATACTACTGCTGTGAAGCCCTCTCCTGCTGTCTCCCTACAAGAAAGTAGCCTGCTAGATGCACCGCCTGGTTTTGGTTCTGGATCACATGTTCAGCCGCTAAACGTATCGGAGGATTCCTTGGTAAAAAAGGCAGCTTTTATAAAGAACAAGCCTGCTGTTCCAGGAGTTGTAAAACAGCCGGTCAACATGCCAAGCTCTACTGCTTTAGGTATATAACTATAGCACATCGCTTAATTGTTTTCACATACATGCATCAGAAGATATTGTTCACAAGAATCTTAACAGCATCCTTTTTTTTGGCAGGCCCAGGTCAAAGTCAGACAACTGCACCTTTAAATGCTAATCAGCCATTGAGTTCCCACCTTGTTGGTTCTACAGTTGAAGGTACAAATATTTGAAGCATCGAAACTCAATTAAACTGTTTTGGTTTCTCAATTTAACCGTTACATACTGGTTACGCACTGTCGTTTTGCAGCTCAAGGCGCCAGTGTTCTTTCTCCTCCTGCACCCATGCCTGTGAAGAGGCAAGGGCGGAAGACGCCAAGCAGAGGAGAAACTCCTAGACGGCGAGGAAGGAGACATGTTCAAGCTTCACCTGCTGCCGATGGCTCTTCTGCACGGAGTACAATGTCAACACCACAAACTGAGGTTAAGGTTGGTGATTCGTCAGGATCCAAAACTACATCAGTTGGAAACAAGTCTGATGTTGTTGTCCAAGAACAACCCCATTTCAACCCGTCACTTGCACACTCGTCTGCCGGTACAAGTCAGGAAAAAAGAAAAGAAATATCAGGTGTTGGTGGTACTGGAAGGAAACAAACTACTGATGTGACTGATGTTGCTCGTGTCATGAAAGAGATATTTTCAGAGACTTCCCTCTTAAAGCATAAAGTTGGGGAGCCTTCTGAAACAACGGTAACAAATGAGCCAGATGGAAAATCCTCGGAAACGATGAATATGCACATAGCTAAGACCAGCAAGGCAGAGAATATAATCCAACCTGCCGATCATAACATGGGAGTAGAAACAATCGGTTCCAGTGTTTCAGTCGAGAAGCAAAAGTCTGAGTCGTCAGTCATGGTTGATAAGATCATTAAGACTTCATCTGATGTTAAGGCTTCTGTTACTCACTCTGATGATATAACACCACAAGATACTATGCTCGTTGACTCAAAACGTCCTGTGGGTAGCGAGTTAGTTGAGACGGAACAGAAAGTAGCAACATCAACTGATCCAAAGGTACAAATAGCAGCGCCTGTTCCCAATGTTTCAGAAGAAAAGAAAATTTCTGATTCTTCTATGCTGGTCCATGAAACTGTAAAACCTTCACCTGGATCTAAGTCTCCTGTTGATCAATCTGATGATACTCCAGCTCAAGGTACTGTCCCGGTTGATTCCAAAAGCCCTGTAGACGAGGTTTTGCCTGAGATAAACAAAGAAAGTCAATCACCGGAGCCTCAGAATGATGGTAATGTGCAAAGCTTACCAACTCCTAATGCTGATTCCGCTGAGGCTCCTAATAAACAGGCAGGGCCATCTATATCACCTTCAGTTTCTCCTCAAGCAATGAAGATGACTGAAAATTTTGGACTGATATCGAAGGATTCCTCGGAAACTGTTCCAGCTTCTTCTGCTTGTGTTGTTGAAGATTCGAAAATTCCTTCAGCATCCAATGAACATGGTTCTCCAAAGAAACCTGAGTCACCTGAAATCCATAAACCTAGCGGTGCTGATTTGGATTGTCGCATTACTCCTACAAATTCTTCTGAAATTGGTGGTGGCAGCAATTTTTCTGGAACTAGTGCAGAGGTACCTGAAGACTTGAATGATTCTGTGACTAAAAGCTCTCTGGAGATGAGTGTTTCCATCTCTGAAAAAGTTCTAGAGAGCGAGCTTCTGACACCTAACTCCGATGATCTGAAGTTTGTCCTTGATCCTGAGGAGGCAAAGGATGTCGTAGGTGTAAGGTCTCAATTGGGTGATACGGCCGCAAAAACAAAAATGCAGTTAAATCCTACTAATTCCGATGATGCTGTTTCTTCCGAAAAGGCTGAAATGATTTCTGTAGGCCATACTTCGAATTGTCCACCTAATACTTCGACTGAGGAAGCTCTTGCAGACCAGATTGTGACTGAAGGGACGTCTTGTGGTGTTAACAATCCCGGATCTTCACAATTTCCGATGAATGAGGAAAATCTGATCTCAGATGTTGCTCACCCTGGGTCTGGTGGTCCGATTGAATTGGTTACAAACAAAGATAGTGGCACCGAGTTGTTTGTGGTTGTTGCAGATGCCGGAAATGACCTTGTCAAGATATCTGGTGTTGAAGCGGATTCTTCTGTGGTGCAACTGTCTTCAGGAGATATTTTACCCGATTCTGTTGCATCGTTGACAACTACAGAACTTTTGCCAACAGAACAGCAAGAAACAAATCTATCTACTGAAGTGAAGGGTGAAGAAATCGATGGTGATAAAAAAGGAACTACCTCCTTGATTCCAGTAGAACAGATGAATGTGCAGCCCACGGTTGGGTCTCATGAGCTTGAGAGAAGTTATGAGGAATCACAAGGATCTCCAATGAGAATTGATGAAAGTTCATATGTGGATAGCAAATCTCTCGATACTACAAATCAGACGAGTGAAGAGGACGAGGCAAAACGTAAAGAAGGTGAGAGTCCAGATGATCAGATATGCGATGTTGGACCAAGTTCTGCTGCAATCCAATTGTCGACGCCGCACACTGTTGGACTAAAGACCCAGACCAGCAATAAGAACTCTATATCACTTGTTCATGAAGATTATGGTAGTCCTCTATCTGATTCTGCCAATGCAGAACAAGATTCTGGAGAATCTGCTTCAATTCTAGGAGGTGACAGTTGTAAGCTTGGTGGAGAAGCTATTACCGCTGACACAGAAATGGTGGATGCATCAGTTCAATTGCCTTTCTCTGCAGAGCAATTGGGAGGTATGCACGTTCATTAAATCAATGACACATCTTGTAGCATGACTACTTTAGGTTCAAAAAAAGAACTCTAAATATATCTTTCAATTTATTTTTAGTAGGTACAGACCCCCCTTCGTCTCTACCAGTGATAGAGGGAGACAAGGCCGTGAACCCATCGGACGAGAGAAACATTGTTGATGGTGAAGCCAGCGGCATAAATGTTTCGGTTCAGCCAGAGGATTTGTGCATGAATCTAGTTGAAACTGAGGAGCCTGCGCAGATGGGAACAGTTGGTGATGCAAGTGACCGAGCTGAAGATGATATGGCCATTGATGTCTTGGGGGAAAAAGAAGAATCAAAGGATCAACGAGAGCATTTGTCTTCAGCCTTAAGTTCAGTGGAAGATAACAAGGCTGAGAACCCGTCGGACGGGAGAAACATGATTGATATAAATCCATCGGTTCAGCCAGAGGATTTGTCCAGGAGCCTAGGTGAAACTGAGGGGCCTGCACAGATGGGAGAAGTTGGTGATGCAAGTGACCATTCTGAAGATAATGTGGCCGTTAGTGTCTTGGGGGAAAAAGAAGAATCAGATGATCAACGAGAGCATTTGTCTTCAGAATTAAGTTCTGGGGAACAGACTAAGGCCGATAACCCATCGGACGAGAAAAACATGATTGATGGTGAAGCTAGCGGTATGAATGCTTCGGTTCAGCCAGAGGATATGTCCAGAAGTCTAATTGAAACTGAGGAGCCTGCACAGATGGGAAAAGTTGGCGATGCAGGTGACCATTCTGAGAATGTGGCCGTTAGTGTCTTGGGAGAAAAAGAAGAATCACAGGATCAGCAAGAGCATTTGTCTATAGCATTAAGTTCAGAGGAAGAGAACAAGGCTGAGAATCCATCGGACGATAGAGACATGATTCATGGTGAAGCCAGCGGTATTAATGTTCCAATTCAGCCAGAGGATTTACCCATGAATCTAGTTGAAACTGAAGAGCCCACACAGGTAGGGGAAGTTGGTAATGCAAGCGACCAGCCTGAAGATAAGGAAAAAGAAGAATCAAATGATCAAGGAGAGCATTTGTCTTCAGCATTAAGATCAGAGGAAGAGACTAAGGCCGAAAACACACCAGAAGAGATAAACATGTCCAATGGTGAAGCCAGCGGTATTAATGTTTCGGTTCAGCCAGAGGATTTGTCCAGGAGTCTAGTTGAAACTGAGGAGCCCACACAGATGGGGGAAGTTGGTAATGCAAGCGACCTGTTTGAAGATAACATTGGTGTCTTGGAGGAAAAAGAAGAATCAAAGGATCAACGGGAGCCTTTGTCTTCAGCATTAAGTTCAGAGGAAGAGAACAAGGTTGAGAACCCATCGGATGATACAGACATGATTGATGGTGAAGCCAGCGGTATAAATGTTTCTGTTGAGCCTGAGGATCTGTCCAGGAATCTAGTTAAAACTGACGAGTCCACACAGATGGAGGAAGTTGGTAAAGCAGGCGACCAGTCTGAAGATAATGTGGCTGGTGTCTTGGAAGAGAAAGAAGAATCAAAGGATCAACAAGAGCATATGTCTTCAGCATTAAGTTCCGAGAAAGAAACCAAGGCCGAAAACACACCGGAAGAGATAAACATGACTAAGGCTGAAAACACACCAGAAGAGATAAACATGACCGATGGTGAAGCCAGCGGTATTAATGTTTCGGTTCAGCCAGAGGATTTGTCCATGAATGTAGTTGAAACTGAGGAGCCTACACAGATGGAGGAAGCTGGTAATGCAAGCGGCCAGTCTGAAGATAATATGGCCATTGGTGTCTTGGAGGAAAAGGAAGAATCAAAGGATCAAGAAGAGCATATATCTTCAGCCTTAAGTTCAGAGAAAGAGAACAAGGCTGAGAACCCATCGGAAGATAGAGACATGATTGATGGTGAAGCCAGCGTTCAGCCAGAGAATGTGTCCACAAATCTAGATGAAACTGAGGAGGCCACACAGATGGATGAAGTTGGTAATGCAAGCGATCAATCTGAAGATAATGTGGCCACTGGTGTCTTGGAGGAGAAAGAAGAATCGGAGGGCCAACAAGAGCATTTGTCTTCAGCATTAAGTTCCCAGAAAGAGAATGAGGAAAGCTTGCCAGTGGAGGATCCAACAGTTGGTGGTTTAGACGAACCAGAGGCTAAGTGCTCTGTCTCAGAATCTGACGTTGAAGGAGATGGTAAGAAATGTGTTGGAACTAGCGAATCAGCCGACTTGGATTCAGAGGCACCGCCAGAATCAGTAAGCTCCATCTCTGCTGCTATTGAACCAAGTTCAGAACCATCAAATTCCTTGGTCCCTGAAGAGAGCAAATCAGAGGAGTTAAAGGACGTTGCAGACGTTTAGTTTACTCCATCTGGATTGTGTTGTAGAAGTATAATATCTGAATTCAGCAACTCAAAACAAGTATTTGTAGTCATGTGGCGTTCGCTGCGTGTTAGCCGCTTATCAAGGTGCTTGTATCACCTAAAAAACATAACTCTAAACTTGCAGTGCATATTAAAACGGCAAATTAACAGCTTCTAAATCATCCAATCCAGTCTACTTGCCTGCATCTGCATAAATTTCATATATGGAGGCATTTCTAGCTTGATGTAGATAACATTTAATATGAATCTGCAAAGCTAGTAACAAAACTTTTTGGTGACTGTAGCTTACCTTGTATCCTGTAAGATCACCTAAAAGAAATGTTCTTATGGATGTTGATTAGACAGAATAAGAACCACCCATTGATATGCCAATGTAATATATTGTATGCAAATCTAACTTCTTCAATTTAGAATTAGGGTAGACTTGTGGACCTCAATAATATTGTTCACAAATCGGCTGACAAAAAAGCATCCTATATTCCTATTCCTAGTAATAGTTTTGTACTAGGGATATTTTCATATCCATTCTTCCTTTTTTTCTCATATCCATTCTTCAGTTCCACCATTCGCCTTGTATGTCAATATTGAGATGATACACTTGTATTTGGAGTTGATATATAAACGGGGGCCAATCCAGGCTATTTCAAAGTAGAAGGATCGAGGTCATGCCCAGTGAAATAGAATCTTTCGTCACAGATTGATAATTAAAGTTTCAGAGGACAGTGAAAGTATATAAAAACACTGCCTGATTAATGTAAATTTGTCCTGGAGACAGCATTGAAATCCATAAATATATAGATCTAAATTATGGATGTTCACGTTATGGTTCAGCTAATGAAGCTAAATGATTTGTGGGAATTATATATTTTCTAATGGTGTTGACTTGTAAGTTAATAATTAATCCTTCATTCTCACAACACATGCATGGAACTTTACTTGATAATAATTTCAATGATTATTCAATTTCTTTGAACAGAAAAAGTGGAGAGTGTGAGCATCAGCTTCCCTATAAAGCAGCCCGGACAAGTGCTTTCCTCAAACACAACTAGCACAAATACTTCAAAGCAAATATAAAAGAGTCGAGTCATGGCTAAGAATCAGCAGACTCTAGCTCGGTTTCTATTTTCTCTTGTTTTGTTTTTGGCCCTCTTACTCTATGTTGATGGTAAGACAGACAGTCACAGCAACGGTCATAATAACGGTCATAACAATGGCCATGCGACGAGGAGAGGAAGATGGGAGGGTAAGCTGAAGATGAAATTCTATCACAAGACCTGTCCTGAAGCCGAGGATATCGTGAACGAGATCGTGTCCGAGAAAGTCAAAGCAAACCCTAGCTTAGCTGCCAAGTTATTGAGAGTTCATTACCATGACTGCTTTGTTAGGGTATGTATGCTTTTAAACGTTTTTTTTTTCTCATTTCCTGAACATTTTTATAGTAAAGATCAACTATAATGTGGATGCATTGATGTTATCTAGGGGTGTGACGCATCACTGCTTTTAGATTCGGTTGCTGGCGAAGCCGCGTCAGAGAAGGAGGCGAGACCTAATCTCTCGCTTGTAGGGTTTGGAATCATCGATGAGATCAAGTCAGTTATTGAAAAACGATGTCCCAAAACCGTCTCCTGCGCTGACATTCTCACCTTAGCCGCCCGCGATGCCGTCTCGTACCAAGTAACATAAACTAACTCGTCTATATAATTCATGATTAGAGAATTTAAGTTTTACGGTTGAGAACAAACTCGAATCAAACTGAATAAACCATGAAAAATTGGAAAAAGAGATTTTTTTGAAACAAATACCCATTTTTTAATTCTTAAAAAAAACTCATTTTTAGAATTTATATATTGACTGTGTGAATGAATAATTTACAACTTCACATCCGTATTATATATATATATATATATATATCTAAAAATTGCTTTTTTCTCTTTAACAACTTTATTTTCTATTAAAAAACTTTTTTTACTGGTGCATCGAGATTTCACTCTCAGAGTCAACATTTACTAAACAAACAATGTACACTACTGTAGTGGTTGAGAAAACGCTTTGCTGATAATCAAGAATCGGTTCTTGACTTTAGAAAATTATAGGATTAGTTTAGATTTCGGTTAATAATTTAGAAGGTTTTATATAACAAAGCTTCAGAAAGAATTATAAATTCGGTATTTGATGTTATAGTATGGACGGCCACTATGGAATGTATTTACCGGACGTGTTGATGGAAGAGTTTCATTGGCGACAGAGGCCACTAGAGACTTGCCGTCCGCTGGGGCAAACTTCACTTCTTTACAGAAACTCTTTGCCGAGAGCGATTTGGACGTCGTTGACCTCGTTGCTTTATCAGGTTACCGTTTTATGTTTTACTTATTATCATTTTGTAATCATATGTATGTACACAGTATAAGAACAAGCCTATGAAATAGGGAACAATGAAATAAGAAAATCACGGGAATATCAGACCACATGCATGTACATGTTAGGAAGTGTATGATGGGATGCTACAAATTTAATTCTCCCATCTTCGAGAATATATTTTGAACATAAAATATTTGATGATAGTCTTGGAAGACATGTCACATGATAATGTTCCGCATTGAACTTTTTTTTTAATAAATCATCTGTTATTCATCATATAATTTACTAACTAATATTCACTAAAAAATAAGCAGAGCTTTTCACATTTTCTATAAGATTTTTTAATAATATTTATAATATAATTAATAAATAAGTTGTTTATAGATCAGATTCACCTAATTCTATAAAAACCAATCACATAATTATTTTAATAAATTCAAATTATTAAAAATATATTAATATGATTAAGATAATAAAGAAATTATTGAAACAATTTCGTTTTCCTTTTATCATTTTAAATAAAAATAAAATATTAACTAACTATTAGTACAATATAGTTATTTTATTTATAACCCATGTCAATCATTTTTAAACTTTTGCACTCCACATTATAATTTTCTGTTGAATGCAAGCAAAATTTTAAAGACAAAGTATAGAAATCATTACCATCCGATGATAAACTTCTTGATATATGTAGCGATAGAAATTTGAGATGATTTTCTACTAAACAATACAATAATGTGATATGAAACAGGAGCACACACAATAGGAACAGCACGTTGCGGTGTATTTAGTCGGAGGCTGTTGAACTTCACCGGAAAAGGGGACACAGATCCTTCCCTAAACTCAAGCTACGCCTCTTTCCTCAAATCCAAATGCTCCGACAAATCTCAAAGACTCAACTCTTCCGCAGTGGTCGGAATGGACCCCACAGGAGCACTCTCCTTCGACAGTGGCTACTTCGTATCTCTCCTACAACACAAAGGACTCTTCACCTCTGACGCTGCCTTGTTGACTGATTCCTCAGCCGCTCACATTGCTAGTGTTTTCCAAAACTCTGAAAGCTTTCTTGCTCAGTTTGGTCGGTCTATGATCAAGATGAGCTCCATCAAAGTTCTTACACTTGGAGATGAAGGTGGTGAGATTCGGAGAAACTGTCGCGTCGTCAACTAATAAAAATCACCTTGTACCCAAACCGTCACCGTGATTTAATTGCACCATGTAATCATCTACTGAGATTTGTTTTACTTATGTCTTTACTATTATTACCAAAAGTAAACATGAATGATGTTGGTTATAACTTATAAGTATAATGATCTAATGTTTCAACTTCATGTATTCTTCAAGTCTCATGTTTCTTACTAGTTCTCTATCTATCCAAGAAATAGTGACTACTAAAACTTCGTTTCTTCTTTCCACTAAGACTAACTGAAGCAAAAAAGGCTTGTCCCATATAGTTGCAACAATCTTTTAAACTTGTGAGATTCATTGCGATCATTGTCAAAACATCACAAGCTGTCTAAACTATATGAGGAATCATTCAACAATTTGTTTTTTCTTTTTCCAAAAAAAAAATTCATCATCATTATCATCAATGTCAACGCTTTATAACACGTGGATAATTTTTGTAGCTCTTCGGAACGAACCAAAGTAAACTTAATACATGAATAATGTTGTGGTCTACATGATGTTGGTATAACTATTGGCAGCATGTCCAAGTCTCCCAGTTTCTTAATTCTCTATCTATCCAAGACACTCAGACTATTTTCTCAACTAAGAGTAATTGAAGCAAAGAACGCTTGTCCTATATAGTTGCAACCAACTTAAAAGACTTGTGCCTCGTTGTGTCCGACCATTGTAGCAAAACATCATAAGCTGTCTAAACGATGAGAAACTTCAATTACAATCCTACTTTAAGCTTTTTCATTCAACATAAGGTTTTGCTTTTCTGATTCTGTGCCAGTAGCAGAGCTAATCATCCATTATCATCAATGCCTACTCTTGCAAGACAAGAAGAACAAAAGAGACAAAGCAAACATCACAAGCTGTCTAAACGTTGAGGATTCACTATAATTACACATATCTACTTTTAAAACTTCACACGTTTTCATTCAACAAAAGGTATTTATTTTTCTCATTGTATGTCAAATGGCAGAGAGAATCATCATCCATTATCATCAATGCCAACACTTACAAACAAACAAGACAAGAAACACAAAAGACAACAACAAAGCAAGAAACTTTTAAAACTTAAGCGAAACGAGTAAGAAGAGTGTGGTCTCATCAGATGCTAACGTTATCGAAAGCCAGAAGAGCATCACCAGCAAGCCTACAAACCCTCCACTCCTGAAGAATCTGAGCACCCATCTGCTCATAAAACTTAATCGCATTCGCATTCCAATCAAGCACAACCCACTCCACCCTCCCGTACCCCATCTTCACCGCCTGCTTCGCCACCGCCGTCAGCAGCATACTCCCAAACCCTTTCCTCCTATACGGCTCCCTCACAAAGATATCCTCTATGTAAAACCCAGGCTTCGCCAAAAAGCTCGAGTAGTTCGGAAAAAACAAAACAAACCCAGCCACCACGACGTCGTTTAACATATCCGGCGTGAAGTTGTAGCTCTCGGGGTCTTCTATAGGGAGATCGAGGTTGTGAGTTTTGAGGAGAGGAGTGAAGTCTGGAGGGGAAGGGAGTGAGGTGGGGAACGGGGAGCGGGAGACTTCGAGGAGGAAGACGGTGAAGGATTTGAAGGGAGGGGAGGTGAAGAGAGTGGAGGAGAGGTTTGACTCGGTGGCGGAGAAGAGGTGGGTGAGGCGCTCGAAGACGGCCATCTGGTGGATGAGTTTGTGGATGAAGGGGACGTCGAGAGGTGTGGCGAGGCGGATGCGGGAGAAGACGGGGTGGCCGATGGGGGAGGTTTGTGGGACCATGTTTGGCTCTGGTGCTGCGGTTGGAGGTGGTGGAGGTGCGGCGGCGGCTGCCATTTTTGTGAGATTAGGGTTTTTGGGAGAATGAGAGTGATAAAGAGAGACAGACGGTGGGAGTTCTAGAGAGTGAGGGAAGGAGGTAGCTATCTTTCTACTTACTACTACTTTTTCATTTTTTTTTTTGCTGAGGAATCTTTAATGGGCCTTGTTTTAATATATTGGGCTGTTTTGGATTTTTTAGAGTATATATGGTTGAATGAGTTGAATTAATATAATTGTTTTGAGGAAAAATCAAGTGTTGGTTAATTAGTTACTATCCTCACTTTGTTTCCGAGCAAGTAGTACTCCCTCTCTTTCATAATAAATGTCATTCTAACTTTTTTTTTTGTTTCACAAAAAAAATATCATTTTATATTTTCAATGCAAATTATACTTTTTAGTTGAAAATTAATTATAAACTGCATTGATTTTTTAAATAATTTTATTTATCTCAAATACTATGGATCAGATAAATGGAGTTAATAACAACTTACATATATTTCAGTCATTTTATTAATCTGTATGAAAAATATCAAATTGACATTTATTCAAAAATGGAAAAGGTATTATTTTAGTCTAAAAGTATTAATGTGAATGCTGACAAAAAATATTTCATTTACGTACCGAAATGAATAAAGACAGATGTTGTGGAAAAAAAATTGTGTTTTAAATTATGTGAGAAATGTCAAACTGTGTTTATATTAGAAGGAAGAAAGTGATTTTAAATAAGTAGATAATTCATAATTGTGATACATCATCATACATCAAATATAGAAGCATTGATAAGTACGGAATATAAATCACAAATACATCAAATGAAAACATACATTCTACAGGCTTGGATATTGCAAATTGGTTTATAAATTCGCTCTCAAACCTCCCCCTCAAAGTAACAAACACGACACTAAATGTTACTCACCAATAAAATTTTATTATTATTACTTGATATTTTTTTTTTCCTTCCTTCCTAGCCCAAAGAAATCTTCACCACTTAGATTGTTTGAAAAAAATCAAATTCTAAGCGTGAAGCTCGTGAAGCTGGCTCCTGACTGACCCATAAGCCTTCATAGCACCAGCTCTCAAGACAAACTGATGGTACAAAGCTGCAATGGCTGCTCCCACAAATGGACCCACCCAGAAGATCCACTGCACTTAATTATAAGAAATTATAACTCCATTCATAACCTAATTAGGGCTCAAAAACGAGTATTAGTTAGAGTGGTAAAAAAATACTAACTTGATCATCCCAAGCCTTTTGATTGTTGTAGATGACTGCAGCTCCAAAACTCCTAGCCGGGTTAATTCCGGTTCCAGTGATTGGGATTGTGGCTAAATGAACCATGAACACGGAAAATCCAATTGGCAATGGGGCTAATACCTTCAATAAATTCATTTCAACACAAAACAAATCAGCTTCGTGTGGTTATTAACAATAATATTGACATGAATTTGAAGGAGGTATAGGTACAAGTATACTAGAATAGTCAAGAGAATGAGTGTGTACTGTGTACAATGTTGCATAACTGAAAGATTTTGGTTTTGTAATGAATCTTTCTTGAAAGGAGATGTTAAGATCATGGAACATGCATGTATGTACAAATACATATAACACATGGGTCGTTGTGAACAGTGGACCATTTACATACAAAGACATGTGAATGTGATGAAGGGACGTGGATCACAAAGATGTTATGTCTTTATATCGTGAAAGGACGTCTTGGTACCAAAGAAAGATACAAGAGATGAATGAAAAATAATTGGACACAATTTCGTCGTTTATCTCATAGAAGAAGTTAGACGCTACACTTATTATTACTTGCTCCGTATTATTTTCGTTTAGGCCAAAATGGCTAGAAGAAGTCGTGTTCAGTATTTATAGTGCTTTCTATAGCTGGCACTAGATTCTGTTACGTCCCTGGGTCCAAAGTTGCGACAACGGAATCAAAAAATATCCTGATCTCTTTCCAACTTTGATTGGCATCACTAGTAGTCTAGTACTATATATTTTTTTTGAAAATAAGTGAAGAGAAAGAAAACTATCAATTTTAGTTCAAAATACTTAGCATCTTTATTTTTTAGTTAGTTGTTAAGTTTTAAATGTTAGTTTATGTATTTTATTTTGAGTTAACAAGTTTTAAAATCTTTAAAACTAGTACACATTTAATTGTTCCGTTTTAAAACTAGTACACATTTAATTGTTCCGTAAATACTTAGAATATTACTAGTGGTAAGAGTTTCTTTGTGGGTATCTAGAACTTGTAATTTAGACAATTCATAATAAGATAAATAGTCACTGAGTCTTTCAATTTTTTTGCTGGATTTCTCATATAGGAGACCTCTCTTTATTTTTATTTTTACATTCTCTCACATATTTTATTTGATTTTTTTGGTGAGACTCATGCAAGAACTCAGCATAAAAATATATTTAAACATCAACGGTTATAGTTTCTATTGAAATGTAAAGAAAAAAAAGTTGGAATTGCTTACAGGAATGTGAGAGTCACGGGCATTACGCTTGGGGTCTGTAGCAGAGAAGACCGTGTAGACAAGGACAAAAGTGCCGATAATCTCAGCACCAACACCAACACCAACGTTGTATCCATCGGCGAGGACGTTGGCTCCACCGCCATAACGGTTGTAATAAGTCTTCTGAAAGACTTTCACCAAACCAACTCCGCAAGTCGCTCCGAGACACTGAGCCACTATGTATGATATAGCTCTCACCAACGACACCTTGCTAGCCAAGAATAGTCCAAACGTCACTGCGGGGTTAATGTGCCCACCTACACACACATGTATACATGATTAGTAATTTCAATAAACCAGCATGATTAGTAATTTCATTAAACCAGCTAAAACAGTTGAGAGTTAGTATTTTCATTCCTCAGTTTTTCCCTTTGAAATTGTAAACTTCGGTGTGTTTTCACACACTCTCAGTAAATATTTGGAATATCACATGTAACATCAAGTAATTAAATTTGTTGATTTAATATAAATTTTACATTGAATTGAACTTAATTGGTATGTGTGAAATTATAAGATATGAAACATTAATTTTACGTAGGACTAATAAAACATAAATATTCTTGAAAAAAAATCTTAAACATACATCTTTAGAAACAGCCAAACAGGTGGGAATATAAATTTTGTAGAAAGCTATGTTTTCTTACCACGTGTATAGTGGTCAGCATTGTGTTTCACTAATCATTAGAGGACTATAGTTGTTTCATTTAGTAGTTTTTTTGGTTAAAATATTGCTTCTTTGTTACGAGTCTCTTAAGAACGTTGAATTGATGCATATTCATTAACTAACTATGCAAATTATCTTTTCAAAAAAAATAAAAAAAACTATGCAATTATGTAATGGCTCGTAGGTCTCGGATACCCAGATTAATAAAAAAAAATCATGTAATGGAGTTGATTTGAAAAATTATTGTTTTAACTGCCAAATGCTCGATGGTACTAAAACATCTATAGAGGATGCAAAAGATGGATATTACTTATAAGGAAGCAACAGAGAAGAAAATAGACCAGAGATGCCTGCAGTGCAGTAGACAAGGATGAAGATCATGCCACCGAAGGCCCAAGAGATGCCAAGAAGGCCGACGCTGGCGCAGGCTCCACCGCCGGTTTGGAGATCCGTCTGGCTCTTGAAACCGATGACTGTCAAGACGGTGACGTATAGAAAGAGGAGAGTAGCTATGAACTCGGCGATGACTGCTCTATAGAAGGACCATTTTCCTAGCTCCCTCGCCTCGAAAATCTTAACACGCGGTGGATCTTGGTAATCCTTGCCGGACAACGACTCCTCCTCCGTCAAATCTGTTGACATTGTTTAGTTGTTTATGCGGTATATACTTATGTAGCTTCCACAGAGTAAGAGAGAGAGAGAGAAAAGGGATGTGGCTGATGTGCATAGATGGTGAGTGGGTGTATTTATGGAAACAATTGGCTTCAGAGTTTTCCTCTTTTGCCCTGAGGTACTATATGCTATATTTTTTGTCTAAAGAATAAGTTTTTAATTTATTTTGATACATAAGCGGCTGTGCAAATGGTGAATATTTAACTTAGGGGTTTTAAATATTTTCACATTAAGAGGCATATATGTGTTACGAATTTCGAAGATACTAATTATGCATACTACTAGAGAAAAGATCTACATAGTTTTTTTAAGGCATGGATTTTTATAAAGCCTCTTATGATGGTTTAGTCAACGAGAATCTTCATAAGAGGTTTTGTAAAATCATCTATGTAATTTTTTTTTTATAATTTATAAAAAAATGTTTTGCTAAAAAACTGTTTTAGATAATTTTTTATAATAACTAGACATAGTACCATAGCATAATAATTAAATCTGTGATCTCTGGCAATCGTCCGAAGAAAGAGATCAATGGGATACAAACCCCTCATAATTTATAATATTATAAGAGGTAAGGAAAAATGCAGTTTTATTGAAAGAAAGAAGACCACTAATGTAAATTGGATACATGCACGGCTCTGGTTGTCCTTCGTTTGTGGCTTTCTATCACTCGCTCTTTTATTTATGGTAATCTATTTTTTTGGTCCATGACTCCACGGCCGATTGCTAATTATTACAACATTTCGTACCATTTAATGAGTACTGTTATTTTCACAAGTTATTGAATGTCTAGTGCATATTTTATTTTCATTTGTGCCAGTACAAAAAGTAATGTTTTCTATTAAGTTACTCTATCCACGACAACAAGAGAACTCGTTATCCTAGGGTTTAATTTCATGAGTTGCAAACCTTTCGTATTACTTGACAACTAGGTTTTAGTTTATATCCGTACGTGAGAGGTCTACGAAAACGCAATGCTAAAGCTCTAATCACTTCGAATATTAATCAAACGTCTGGGTAAAAGTTAGCTATCGATGCCAATTTTTTTAAAGAAGATCTTAAAAATATATCCAGTTATACCAGAACATGTTTTAGGTTTAACTGTTTGGTAAAAAAACACAGCCACTATAGTTTCTTTATATAAATTTAAAAGGCAAATTGTCAGATTACCCGTCGAGTAGCATTAGCTACAAATGTGGTCGACAAGCCTCCTATTAAGTGAACTTTTCTTTTATAAAGCCACCCAGTACGTTTTTTAAAAGTTTTCTGAAAGTTTACCTAAAGTTCTCTTTTTCTCTTTCTCTAATATACATACCTCCACATATTTAGAGATACTCGACCATGGATGGCCGAGAAACTAAGAACACCTCGAAATAATGTTTCAAGCTGCTTTTATATCCCCCAAGAAAATGGAGAGAAAAGGAAGAAACGCTTTCGATGATTATCAATTTATAACGACTGATAAATTGATATATTCCTACTTGACAAAAAAACCGTGATATATTTCGTTGCAAATGCCTTGTTTTTTAGTTGTGTTATGTGACCAGTACTGGTATCTTTGTTTCACTTATACGTATTATCAACAACAACGATATGCATGTGATTCAGTTAGAGATTTTTTTTAATTGTCATGTATGATAGTGATTGTCTAGTTTGCAGTTTAAAGTTTTACTTTTCATAAAAGCTATTTAATAGTATTTTTTATTACAAATGATTATCTTGTATTGACATATAATGAAGTCGGTGTCGACGAACTTTACTAAACTACTTCTGGTCAGCTTACGACATTCAATTTGTTTTAGTTTCAAATAAAAGAGTTAAGAAGTTGATATATTATTTTTTAAATAAAATTTTAATTTTATCTTATAAGAATATATATACTTTTACACATAAAATATTAATCTTTGTTTTTGAGGTGAAAATAGAGATAAGTTATAGAAAATTTTACATTAAAATATTTTGGAACAAAATATAAAAAAGAGTTGGCTAAAGGAATGTCAAATATAGAAAACAAGAACCTGAAACAATTAATGGAAAATGTGAAACCATATTAGAATCATTGGCTAAAACGATCGGCCTCTATCAAAATAATATTTTATTCAATTGGCATATGTGGAAGGCACATCTAAATACTCTATGCGTAGCTAGGTCCGTCCATGGCCGAGTACAGTTGGACACAGAGATAAATACAATATGACATTTGACGCGAGGCGTTTGGCGGAGTGTCAAGTTTTACAAACAGATGATGTATCACTCTTAAACGAACCGACGACATAGACTAATCGTTACTCGACTTTCTTATATATATTGATTCGTACTGCATAAAGATATTACGGATATCTTGACAGCACAACTTATTTTGTTTTCTAAACTATTTTGGAATTTAAGAATTCTCCGAGAGATGTTACACCCTTTTTTCCACTCTATGTTAATCGGTAATGTTTTTATTTTTTGAAACTATTAATAGGTAATGTGGTAGTTGGAAATGTGACAATAGAGAAATTGTGAGTGGCAGTTTCTAACTGTAATTGGCCACGGAACTTGGACATAGACTAATCGTAAGGGGTGAGTACTTTCTGATACACATAATAAATGCAACGATTTTATTTGACGAAATCTAAGAAAAAAACATTCCAAAACATGATCTCTTCTCTCTTCTGTGGGTTTCTTTTGCCAAGATGACACCCAATTATAATTTTTTTTTTTTGAGCAAACCAACTGAGATTACTTAAACATAAATGGTTCTACAAAGTTTCAAACAGAGTCGATGGAAAAGAGAGCTGCTTTAGCAAGCAAGTCAGCCTCTACATTTGCTAAACGCGGGACAAACATAAATGAGATAGAGGAGAAAGAGCGAGCCAAAACATTGATATCATGGAGTACGCCTTTCAGCACCACATCCTGTCCTTGAGAATTCAAGAGCGAAATGAGGGTTTTTGAGTCGGAGTAGACACGAATGCTACTGACATGTGAAGAGATTGCAGCGGTGATTGCCGCTTTGACCGCCAATGCTTCAGCCACAAGAGCCGAAGGAACATAACGCCGGTGTGAGGAGGAACTTTCTGCAATAGCATTGTCGGCATCTCGAAGGAGCCAGCCAATCCCGCAGTTCCCTGTCGATGAGTTCCAAGCTGCATCTGAATAAGATGACCAAGTGTAAGAATTAGCAACTGGTAACTGAGAATGATGGACCACACAATGTGGTATAGAAGGCATTTTATCACACGATTGAGCAGCCTTCCACGCTCGAGCATCTTTAAGAGCTTTTAGTACAGTTTCCTGCTCAGAAAACACCCTATTTTCAAACATCAGTTTGTTTCTATTCGTCCAAAGGATCCAAAGAATCCATGGATACAGCGGGGTTGTTCCAAGCCCTGATGGGGGGAGCGAGAGCATTTTTCTACATTGATGCAAGAGAGAAGATATAGATTCCGTGTTATCCATTGACGGTTTGAACATACACGGGACTAGCTCCCAGACTTTCGACGCAAACGGGCATTTTAGCATGACATGAAGCTCCGTCTCCACTGCCCCACATCTCTTGCATACAATCTCTGACGATAGACCTCGAGCTTGTAAAACAGAGCCAACAGGGAGTGCTCTGTTATTTGCCTTCCACATGAAATGCTTGATTTTTGGGGAAGTATCCACCTGCCAAATGCACTTCTTCCAATTGAAGTCCCTATCCTCCTGTGTCCCGTTGTAGAGTTTCGCCACCGCATAACCAGACTTTGTAGTGTATACCCCCGACGCATTGGGGAGCCACACCATTTCATCGGGTGCTTGCAAAGCACTTGGGATCAGACTGCGGATGCATTCCTCATATTGTGGTAAGGTCCTCCTGATAGCCTCTAAGTTCCAGTCATTAGTACCTGGTAGTATGAGACTACTGACACGCCACGCTTGGTTAGTAACCGTAGGGGGGCCAACTGGAGCCATCGGTTCAGTGGTAGATAACCAAGGCTCTGTCCATATATTAACGTCCTTGCCTGACCCAATAGCCCATCCTATACCCTTCTTCAACAGGTCCCGACCTACCAGAATTCCCCTCCAACCATGGGAGGTGCTTGAGGGGACTTGGGACTCAAGGAAAGACTCATGAACACAATACTTCCCTGTAAGAGTCTTTGCCAGTAGAGAGGTCGGGTTCTTCATGATCCTCCAAGAGAGTTTTGCTAACATTGCGTCATTGAATTGTTCGATCTCCCTAAACCCCAGTCCACCTGCGTTCTTCGGTTTGGCGAGTCTTTGCCATGATACCCAGCACATCTTCCTAACCTCCGGGGAGATATCCCACCAGAACCTTTATAATTTTCCATTTACATTCACATAATTCATTATTTTACCAAAAACTAAAAATATATTCAAATTATTTATCTGTATGTTTTTCTTCATATTTTCCTCGTATTTCTTATTTATATGACATAAACGTATAATCGTTATAAAATAACTAAAGCATAATAATTGATGGATTGTTTATTTATTAAATTTTAACGATATTTTGGAATTTATATATAAAACCAAATCGAATATTTTACAATAATTGTATATTATTATTTTAATGAAACATATTATTCTGGCATCTTGAAAACCTATGGTTAGTACACTTCTGATGTCGGCGAGACATACGTGGCGAGAATTGTGGATCGAGATTGAGCTGGCAGTTTGGTCGGACTGAACAATATCTATTTTGGGTAAAGGTTCAGTGGCTTACAAATTATTATTGAATCAGAACTCTGAAATATTTAACTTGTCCACATCAGTTTTTGTTGAAATTTATTTCGTACAATTTCCCTTTTGTATGTTTCTCATGATTAAGATGCAAGTTTTGGAAAATTTCCGCGACAACGATTTAATGTTTTTGTTTTGGGATTAAACATTGAAGGATGGTCTCTTGCTTTACCAAAGCTGTGATAAGTTTAGTGTCGACTGTATAGCGAATAAGTGAGATTCGTTTCTGGATTTAGACGTTTTGCATTTGTAAACTGTTTATTAATTTATTATTGTATGGGTAATTTCACTTGACAATTTATTGTTACATCCTAAATAGTATTTTTGGGGATAAATACAGCCTAAAGATTGCTAATCATTTATAAGACATGATTTTAAAACTGCAGTCTAAACACTTTGCAGATACAACGAATATAAAGACAAAAAAGTCCAACGGGTAACTGCAGAAGATAGTAGAATAACTGACATTGATGGAATACGACTTTGGTAATAAATTGCAACTTTTTGACGGATCAACATAATATATGTAAATAATTGAAAATTTGTAAGAGAACTTTCATTTTTTTTGGCTAAAGACATGAAATTGTCACAGAAATCTTAAGTATTATGAAATACCAAAATTTTTTTTGACGGTAATTAGCTACATTGCTTTCAAATAGAAAACAAACTTTGAAAATCATAAACTTTTTTATATTTAAATACTTAAATTTGGTCAAATACCATAAATACAAATTTATCATGCATACTTCAGCCATTGTTCGTTTTATAAAACCTAAATACAAAGAAGATGGTTTTAAAGTTGAGGTTAAGATTTTCTATAGTTTGTTTGACCTTACGATCTTCCTTATGAACTATTCTTTAGTTTACTTTGAAACAATCATATAAACAGGCTTTGCTAATAATTTACATATAAAATTTCAATTGCATAGAATACGACTTTGATAATAATTTGCGATATTTTTGACGGATCAACATAATATATAGATATAAAAATTGAATTTTTTACATGCGAATTAACTTTCATTTTTAAATTGTCACATAAATTGTCACATATAGAAATCCCCAAAAGAACAATTGACAGTAATTTACTATTTTGATTTCAAATACCCCAAAAACTTCGAACATCATGAAATTTGTTACATTTAAATATTACTTAAATTTGCTCAAATACCATAACTACAAAATAACCATGCATATATATGTTTACCAAAAAAACATGCACACACACATATATATATATATATATATATATTTTTTTTTTTTGCAACAGAAAAATAACAATCCATATTTCAACCATTGTTCTTTTTATAAAACCTAAATACAAATTAAGAAGATTGTTTTTTAAATATAATATTATTTAATCAACCTGAGAACGGGAAATCTGAAACGATTACAAAAAAGATTGTTTTAAAGTCGTGGTAAAGACTTTCTATAATTAATGTAGAAAAAAAGACTTTCTATAATTTGTTTGACGATACGATCTTCCTTAACTATTCTTTAGTTAACTTTGAAAGTATCATCTACAACAAGCTTTGCTAAATTCAACTGCAACACAGTTCTTCTTTATATAAAAACACACACAATCAATATTATATACAAAGTAACTTATATGAAAGTCGTCTTTGTAAAATTCAAACCACTAAACAGATTTTTGTAGAAAGATGATGATGATGGTTATGGTATGATGATGATGATGGTGGTGGTATGATGTTTAATGTTATGATTTTTTTTTCTGAATTGAAGATGTTGATAATATAATTATTATAGATTATGACTAATAGTTAATGTCTTTTCGTTTTGATGTTGCTACAACCTAATCAAATGTTGGTTTGCAGGTTTTAAGATTATAAGAATCCGCAAGTCGCCATTTTTATAAAAAATCGTTCAATTTTACGAATAGTAATCAGCAATTACCCTATTGGTCGACGGACATGCAAACGTGCATCACCGTTATGTTACGATGATGGTGGTGATATGATAAGAATGATGATGATTGTGGAAAATGATGATAATGATATGAAGGTAATGATGGTGACATGTAATGATAAATATTATGTTTGTTCCTTTATCCTAAGATTTTAAACTAGAATTGTCCACTAGTGTAAGAAACGTGTGATTTGGTGTAAGAAAATACGTTTTTTCTAATTTAAATAAAAAAGTTAAAAATACTTGGGAAAACTGTTTTTTTTAGAGCAAAAAAATGGTAACTATGTCCCTTTAGACTAATCTATATTTTGTGTCATATTTTCCTATAACACCCTTTAATATTTTTGAAAATAAATTTAATAAATAGTTTTACAAACAAAAAAAAATTGGAAAAATAGTAACTTTTGATAAAATACCTATACGAACTTAGTGATATTTTTTCCAGTTATAAAAAAGTTAAAATTATAAATTTCATATTATGTTCTAAATAAAGTAGAAATGACATTCTACGAAGTAGAAAACGAAATCCACTTTTTTCATTGAATCTACAATGTTTAGAATACGTGATCTACGTAAATAGGAGTATTCTAAAAATATTTAGAATACACATTCCGCGCTTAACCTATCATTCTAAAATCTTTAGAAATCAAAATCTACACATTAATATAAATCTAAAACACGTAGAAACCGACTTCTACAGATTTACTATAAATCTAAAACATGTAGAAATCAAAATCGAAACATTACTATAATTCTAAAAAACTGTAGAAACCAATTTCTACATATTAGTTGTATTCTACGGATAAGAAATCAGTTCCTAAAAATATGGAAACAAAATATTTGGGAATATTCACTTTTATATTTTGAAAAAAAAATCGATTTTTTTTTAAAAAAATAAAAAAAAAACGAAAAAAGAACAAAAAAAACAAAAAAAAACGAAAAAGAAATAAAAAATTACAATTTTAAGGGCATTACTGCCATTTTGAAAAAAATTAGTCTAATGGGACATAAAGTAGTATAGATTAGTATAAAGGGACATAGTTACCATTTTTTTGCTCTAAAAAAACAATTTTCCCAAAATACTTTCTCTCTCCTTTATCCTCTCCAAGGTTAGAACTACATATCAATATCGCTCCGGTGTCTGGCAGTGTGTGAACGCGCATCCGGCGATACAGACTTTTTCTCTTTTTCTTTTGTTTAGTCTCGATTGCTTCTCCATCTGTCTCACTCCTCCATTTAATATGGCATTAGATCTGCGTTAGGGTTTTGTCGTCGGTCTGGTTATTGCTTAGTCAGATGGCATTTCAGTTTTCTGTGGTTTCACGACGAAAGTGTGATAGTGGTTGTAGTCGACGTTTATGGCTTCAAGAGTAGATAGTTTTTTTTCCTAGATCTAATTTGGATTTCGTTGCTTTTGGTGGAGGGAAGCTTGTGCGACTTTCATTCCGGCGTCTGGCGTTCTCGCCGTCGTTTCTGGTCGTGGTTCATTGTTCGGCGAAGGTGAATGGTCTCATGTCTCTTTGTAGTGGTGTCAAGGACCTTGTCTTCGTCACTTTGGTAAATATAAGTCAAGGACCAACACATAATTTTGATAAATATTATGAAAATACATACACGACTTAATTATAATAAAAAATAATTATACTTCATTTTGAATTTTAAAGAATATGTAATTCAATATACTCACAATATGAGTGATTTGACTAATCCAACTTATATTTAAAATCAAAGATTTAACTACGATAAGAATATATAATTTTATAAGAATAGTAATTTATTTTATAAATATAAATCATATGACAACTCAAAGCATATTAAAAATAAAAATAGAATATTAACCAACTGTTACAATTTAGTTCTTTCGTAAAATTTATATATATGCATGAGACTTCAGAATATTATCGTTTCGTTATATTAATTTATGTAATTTGGAATCAGACACTTTAGTTTATTTATTTTTATTTCATTCTAAGCACAATATATCTTAAGTTATACATAATTTTCATAAAATATATTCACATATCTAAGATAACAACCACCTAAATGCAAATAAGAAATTAACCAAAATTTTAATATATAGAATAAAAATATTACAGTTGAATTCATAGATGCAATCCAATTTACCCAAATGATAACTAAATCGACTGAAAAAAAACAAAATCGATTAGATATAACATATAAAAAATCATATGTATAATTAAAGTAACATAATATTATTAAAATAAATGATGCATATAAATTATAAAGAGTGATTTAGCTGAATATACATGGAAAAAGTGGAAATCAGGTAAATGGCTATAAAATTTCTTTAATTAGGTAAGTGGGTATGAGTCATTTGTGGAATTACAAATTAATCCTCATGCACGTGCTTATAGCCTATATGAAATATTTAATTACATCTGACCAAATGTGTAATTACATTTCTTTGTTTCAAGCTTTTCTTTTTCTTTGTTTCAGAAACCATCGAGACCTTCACCGGGCTACAACAGCGGCTTTGTGTGGTGTGAGTGAGCGCATATCTGGATATTGACTGAAGAAGAAAACTAGTCGGGTCTCAAGATCTAAACCTTAAAAATCGGACCCTATTTTTCCACAACATCTGATCCTCGCAATCACAATCATCTCTGTTATTTCTCACAATTATCTCTTTCGTCTTTAATATCTAGCCAACTCGGGTTGTTGGCTCAGCAACCCCCGCTATGGACATACGTGGTACATCGGAACATGGCTACCATGATAACAACCATCAGAGATCGTATTTTGATCTGGTTTACCTCAAAATCAGGGATCTCGAAGTTGGAAAATCTTGTTTCTCAATAGATCGTGTCTTAAGTTATCAATGATTTATTTTTTCTGTGTGTTGTCTTTGTTTATTTACGGTGATGAATCAAAGAGGAAAGAGATGATTGTGTGTTGTCCTAAATGCGAGAAATAATATTGTGCAGTGGCTATAATAGAGGGATACAATTGGAAATAACGAAAAAATAACAGTACTAAACAGTCGCATATACCGGTTAGCTAATTAAATAGTTTTTCTTGTATATAGCATGCAAATACTCAATTATAAATTAATTTAAAATTAAAAATAATTAACAATCAATTATTATAATATATTTACTTTAAAAATATTTATATCCATGCATAATCACTGGAAAATCACCTAGTAGAGAACGAAAAAGTATGTCATATTGTAATTTTTTCAAGATTCTTACTAACGAATTGAACCGGTTGAACCGTCCGGTTTTGTTGTTGCCATCTCCGTAATAGTGCGGTGAGAAATGCAGAGCACGCCGTTGGGGAATGGGGACGACGGAGCTATCCCCATCAGCTTTGATCAAGCAAAACCGTCATGGCTTCTCTCGCCGACGGTTTCTGTTTCTCAAACTCCGTCTAGCAAATCAGGTTTGACCTAAGGCATTATGATCTATGACTCTCCGTTAGCTGCTACTAGACTGAGTTCTAGAGAACAACGAGTTAGATTTCACGGGCTTTGATTTTGATCGAGTTACAATTCTAATTATAGTTAAACCTTAAATATTATTATTATTTATAGAGAAACTTATATAAGTGTTGTACAAACAGACTCAGACAAATATTTATGTGATCCACTTTACAACATATGGTTATTTTCCTGTTCTAGCTTGAGTTGCAAGTCTATCAGCTTCTGAACAGTCTCCACAAAAAGAGCTGAGCAGTTTCCACAAAACATTACCTTACACCAACAAAATTGAAACTGTATCTGTAGCATCAGTTGAAGCTGATCCCTGAAGCAGGATTTTATTACAGGAGTCTTTTAAAGCCCCAGACTATGCCTGCAGAGTGCTAATTATCTACCCAAGATACATCAGGATAGCAAACAAAACTGTTTTTTATGTCTGGAGAGTAGAGTCATGTAAGTTCTGAGGACAGACAGAATTTGACTGATAGATGGAAGGGGGAGTCTCATTCGAAGAGATCGCTTCTAGTCGTAATTGATGATCCATGAAAGCTCCCATCCTTTAACATACGACATGATTTGATTCGTCAGTAGACGATAAAGTTGTTCTTTTCTTTTAGGTTTGTACTTGATCTTTTCCCAGTGGTTTCACCTGAAATTGTTGTCCGGGAAGATAGAGTGGAGGACTGGTGGGAAGTGGCAGAAACACATTGCACCTCCTTCTTCCCTGGACATTCGTTCCCTCTTGATCTTGTCCTCAGAGTTGATAGGTTGATGGCGATGATAATGGGTTTCTCCGTTCCACCAGGGTGCCTACCAGAGGGATATGTTTAGTCGCTGTGACAGTTAGTAAATTGGCCACAACCAAAGGCATCTCCAGATACGAGAGTACTGATCTGGAAAGCAGAGGGTTAAGCCACGAACTGGGGATGTCGAGCTATACGGAGGCCACGAAACTTTATAAAGATCAAAGTTACAGATGCATCAAGATCCCTGAAGGAGCAAATTGGCCACAACCAAAGACATCTCCAGACACCAGGTTTAACTTCATGATGAAGCTCTTGAACAGCAATGGTACACAAGCCCTTGAACAGTTCCTTTAATTCCAAGGCAAAAGGGAATCGAATTCTGTTTGCTGATGAAAATAGGTATTGATTATGTAAATATATATGTTAGTGGTGCTTGTGGTCTACGTTTGGTCGTCTTGTGTAAATGCTACATGTCTGCTTTTTTCGTATACAAATAAAAAGTTTATACTACCAAAGTAGAATATGTATATATATAATATAATAAACACAACATCATAACAAATACAAAAGCTAACATAGTACATTTCACCACATGTTATCTTTTTAACGTAGACTTCCATTTTTATATCGCGTGAACGTCTCAAACCTCCATTTTATGAAGTCCTTTCTCCAAGAGAGAAAGTTTGATGATTTCAAGCGACTCTACCAAATTATCACATAGTACATGAGGGTCTGGAATCACTGTTGTATCGACAGCTAGATTGATGATAATCTTGTCTGCGTAGCTTACATAATGGATGATAAGAGCCTAGTCCAACCACAAACGTAAACACATTTATTAAATGTCAGCAAGTACTTGTATATGATTTCAGAAAGGAAAAAAAACAGATTTAATATGCAAGTACTAGAATGACATGATTATAGACTTATACTTACTTGTGGTCCAATCAATGCGCTTGCTCCGACGTAACACATGGGATGTTCAAAGAAACTTATATCTTCGTTTGGACCCAACACATTAGAAAATGTCAGCGTTGTATGGCTAAATACCCTCTTAGTGATAGCTTCTACGGCCTGTCATTAAAAGTTGTACATTCTTTTTACTTACATAAAGTATACATATATGGATGAAATAGCTTGATATTTTACCTTTACGCCAAATATTTTCATTGTAAATTTGATGAATCCATATAACACAAGTGCTTCCATGGAGATTTTTTTCTTATCCATAGTAGCTTTGGCTCTCCGGACGTATTCCAATGGATCATCCTCAGATCTTATCCATAAAGGAAATATAACAACACCTATGAAATTACCCCATCTACATTTTGAACCTTTTGTCATCATATCAGCAAGATCCTACAGTTTCATATTTAATTTTATCAAGTTATTGCACTCTAATTATCGTAAAACATATCGTTTTGTAAGATGCAACTATAAGATCGTTGTAATACTTATTTTACCTTGATCTTTGTTTCTGGTCTTAGATTTACAGCTATTGTACCCCGGAGACGTGTTTCCTCTAAGGATTTTTTCTTCTCAGTCACTGGATCGTCACCTTGTTTTTAAAATATTAAAGATTATTGTTAATGATATATTACAAAAAAAACTAATAGTGTAGTATCAATATACATTGGATCATATATTCACTCTTTTATTTCTCAGGCTTTACATCTGTTTAACATACAGATACTTGGGTAACATTGTAACATGTTGATTATATAAGGCCAATAGCACTATAATGAAAGAATGAGTCTGAAATTACCATATTTTTTTCTTAAATATCTTGAGAGACCTGCCTGTGTTATTCCAAGAAGAACATCATTGACTTTCTACAATGAGACATAACTTGTTTAGAAAACGACTAATGATCAAGACAAGTAGAACTGATAAAAAGTACTAATATATCTACCATTTTCATTGTGTTCTTCACGAACTTGACATCATCAAAGCTTACTATCCGATGGATAATCTTTCTAGGTCCATTTCGATCTCCAGGTTTACCCATGAGAGGAGTTTTAGTATCCCGCATAAAACATAGTGTAAGGAGGGACTTGAACAGTTCAATAAAAGTTGTAAAAATGACTCTAATCATAAGCCAAAATCTGGCAACCAGCCACCAATTATCATTGGAACCAACTTGTTTTCTTGTAGTCGCAGTAGTAGGAAGAGCGTTGGGGTCTGATATTTTTCTTGAACTAGCATATAGAAGAGACATAAGAGACATCCCATCGCCGAGTGAATGATGGAACTTCCCTATACCTAAAGATTCTGCGTTTGATGTCTTTATATTCAGTACATGAAATTCCCATAAAGGTCTGGACATGTCCATTAGAGTGTTAGCTATGTTTGACGTATAGTCTTCTATAAATTGATCAGGGTTTGTAATGTCAGAATGATCAATGTCCGGAACAAAAACATGATCTTCTACTCGAACATTAACAGGAACCCAAACCGCTTCTCCATTTTTCTTATCGTCCATCACCTGAAACATTTATTTATGATCAAATAGATGATTACGCATAGTTTATTAAATAAATAAATAGATAAAAGAGAGCGAATGACATTATGAGGATCAGTGAACCCAAAGAATTTATATATATATAGATCAATGAAATCTCCCTGCAAAGTAAAATATGTGCATTTGTAAAGTCTTAACTTTTTATTATATGAATATTAACCTTCTTAGCAAAAAAAAACCGTAAAATATTTGTAGAGCACATGGAAATGGTTAGATATATAACCACATCGTTTGCATTTGGTGACTAACTAAGAACAATGTTTCCATTAAAGCATGTTAATAATAATATATGTTTACCACTTTGCTAGAGAAGCGGGGAAGCTTGATCCATGTGTTCTTGATACCTTCAACAATGGCAGATGAGTTGCATCTAGTTTTAAACCCTAAAGTAAAGACAATGACGCCATAGAAACCGGGCGAAACAAACAGCCGAGACACTGGGCTAAGCGGCTCCATTATTGTTATCTCTGCTTGCTTCTCTCTCGCCATGTCTTCTCGCTCTTATTTTGACTATACCCCAATCTTGCTTTCAGCCATACTTGGCTCTTATATATTAGTACAAGGGTTTTGTCTCCCGTATTATCCATGTTGATTAAATAGTGTTGGGGAGTTAGGTTATTATTTAAATGTATTTTATTTAATCATTTAATTTCGTATTTACTGTGTGTATGATTAGTTGGACTTGAATCCCGCTAAAAGTAGGGGGTATAAATACTTCCTCTGTTTTCTGTTAACTCATGATTATTAATATATTGTATACATTATATTTTTCAGACCATACATGTTAAGCAATTTGTTTTTGAAATGAACATGTTAAAAAAAAATATAAAAATGGTAAAAATTTTATCATTTTCAAATGCAAAAATATTAGAGACAAAATCTCTACATCGGAAGTTCAAAAAGATCTCAAATATAATATAGATAAAATAATCTATTTATCACCAATTAATTATAAGTTAAAAGTTTATCTAATTTAACATAGTTTTAGAATTTGATACAAGTAATCTTATCCAATCCACATCAACCCGATCCAAAATTGGTACTCGACCATTTTCCGAACATTTCAAAATTGATGTTCAAATTAATAACCATCGTTTCGAGGGGAGAGGGGGGAGGGGATATCCATTTAGCTTAACAGAAAAGACTATTAAAATTATATATGACAAGTTATTAATCTAACAATAATAATAACAATAATAATAACAAACTTATTAATCTAAATAATAATAATAATAACAAACCTATTATAATTTGACTTAATAGCACCTACATACATTCGACTAAACAAGTTGGCTCAATAAATTCATGTACTGTATGGGAAGGGAACTAATCAATTATAAAATACATGATATATAAAAAGGCATGTTCTTTACGGAATTTATATACTGTCTCGAATGATATGAACAAATTTTAACCAAGTGACAAAATACACCCATGAATCTAAAACTTTATTTTTTACATTATTTTTTAAAATTTAGTATACTGACATTGTCCTTTATTTTTCATATACCAAAATTTTCCTTAACACTCAATTATATAAATTACTAGATTTGATATATACTTGGTCGTCCATTATACTTCTTTTTTTTCGTCCATTATACTTATACCAAACATAATCAATATAGACATTTCGTTTTACAATGTTAGATTTTAAAAATGTAAGTTGTGTATTTTTATTAACATATGTTCATTTAAAAAAAATCTAAACTATATATAAAAATAGCTATGATGTTATGTTCGAAATGTAGTCTGCCAATTCCACTTAATTATACGAAATATAATTAAAAGAAACTGTACCTCTTTTTTAATTTTTGTTTTACTTTATTTACATTATAATTAAATAATATCCTCCCAAATCCATTAATTTAGAATATTAATCGCAGATTTTGTTTTGAGTATATTATTAAGTTTTTAAATTCTAAATCCTACAATCATTACCGAATCTAAACAATCTAATCTTAAAACTACATAATTGAATTACAATAAATATAAAATTAATTAAATTTGAACACGAAAGGAATATTCAGTCGAATGTGTTAAATTATAATAACTAAAAATCTGAACTTCCTTATATTTTTAAAAACATTTATTGGTGGGTAACAAACAACAACTCTATTTACTATTTTTTTTGGTCTAAACTCTATTTAGATTCGGGTTCGGTTCGGATAATACCCATAACCCGAAATACCACAAAACAAGATTTATTCGATATTTACGTCGGGTTCGGATCGGTTCGGATTCATTTTTATCGGATCGGATTTAGATCGGGTTTTTGGATTCGGTTTATTTGCCCAGCCCTACTATTTACTATTTTACAGAGAGAAATATCTTCAAAAACTTAACGATAAATATATTTACAATCTTCACATTAAAATTAGAATATTCGAACTGATTATTATACACAAAGTTATCTTCACATGATATTATACACACAAGTTATTTTCCATGGAATTTGTCACGTTTATACATAAGTAATAATAAAACCGGATATGACTGATCACTACATTAGTAATACAAGTCCAAAACAAAACATTAATGATTTAATGTGATGATTGGTTTTGACCGTGTCTGTAAAATTTAGCTGTAATTTTTTTTTTGCCATTAATATGAACAAACTTAACTATTACTCTGAAAACCAAACTGGTAATTATGCATCTGAACGACAAACGACATTTATGAATTGTAAGAGTTTAGATATTGATAAGTTGGTTGTAGATGTAAAATTGTTAATGCAAATTTTTTTTGCAGAGATTTTTGTATTAGGTAAATTTGCTATCACTGTAAAATATATAAGATGTAGATATTTTAAAATAAAATATGTGATCTATATATTAAATATTTTTTTTATCAATTAAAATAATTTATATTAACTATTTTTTATATGAAATAATCAAAGTTTACTGTTATGTAAAATGTGATATGTAAATAATATTTATGTTATTTAAAATATTTCGATAATTTAAAAGCACTCAAAATTAAATAAAAATATTTATATATGTTTTTATTATGATTATCTAATTTATTTGATATAATAAATAGTAATTTTTATTTTACAGATTCTGGAACCTATAAAATAAGATGTAAGCTTTTTTTGTCTAAAATACATAATTGTTTTTACTTTTTTTTTGTTGTAGATTTAAATATAAATGTAAAGCATGATTGGTAATAATTAATAAAAATTTGATATAGGATTTAACTATTAAAAATAAATTTTACTGATTTAAAAATAAATAAAACTAAGATAAAGAGATAAAACTCAACCATTCACCCTCTAAATATAACTGTTTAACATCACAATAATTTAATTCGCCGGTTTTATAAAAAAAAAACATAATATGCGTCTTAATGAATCAGAATCTAGTTCAAACTTAAATCTAGTAGTGTATTTGTATGAGCTCGATCCATACAGTCCAATCCGATCCAAATCTATTTGAGCCAAAATTGGCACATTGATCATTTTTCAAACATTCTGAGATTGACGTTTAAATAACTATCATCTCGAGGATTGTATTAGAGGCTAAGTCTCTTACATTAGTATAGTTGGAATGCATCCTAAGTAATGTATAAAATAGATATACCAATCCGTTTATCACCAATTGGTTTTAGGTTGAAAGTTCATTTAATTCAATATGAGTTATACACATTGGGGGAGCTAGGTTTATGTTCCACATGGGTCAATATTCATTTAATATATAGATAAAATGATACTTTCT